>NW_003210480.1:0-5277 GCF_000006405.1 Perkinsus marinus ATCC 50983
CTTTACTACCAAACGCAATAAACCCATGCCACATCTCCGAGGATTCGTCGGCCATTGTTTCAGATAAGAGACACCGATGAATTGCATCACAATGGAAAATAGTATTCCATGATATGAGGGACCTCTTCAGATGAATGGCACTGGCCACAGGCACGTGTAATGCTAGATACAGAAAGGCAGTTGGAGTGCAGGTGGGCAAGCCAAGGCCAATCTTGAGGAGATTGTTGCAGCAAGTAGCAAGAGCACTAGGCTTCGGAAAAGCAAGGTCATGACCTTATCGCATGTCGTCTACGTATGACATACACATTTTTTCTATCGCCCTTTTCCATTGCAGAGACGAATTGCATGAAACCCTCTAGCTTATTCGCTGCTGTATCAAGGGATCATCATCAAAATTTCTGATTCAGAATTCCCTATGTAACAGATAACGACTCTCAGAGAGGTTTCCCTACATTCCAGTCTGTATCTCGCTTTCCAACTAACTTCATCACTCACAGATTGCATCAAGTAGCATCTCGTGCAAAGATGCTCAACCGAGGATCGAGGACTCACGGATTAACCGAGCTGAGACCGCTATCGCTGTGCTGATACCACAAGCTTCCTTACCAGCAACCCCGCTATGGAGATAATAACAGTAACGGATACGATTGAGCTGTGCCTTAAGCTCAGCGCTAGAATTCGTATCACCGCCAGAAGAAGAGATGAGGTAATCACCTGCAAACCAGCAATATGATCAGAACAACATGCAAGTCCTCGGATGGTTTTATTCCATCACGCGCCACGAAATTATACCAAAATCACTACTGCACAAATTTCCTTGAAGACGGTTCCTCAATGATAAATTCAAATCGATCATACGATGGATTTCTTCCCCTTAGCCATTCTGTCTACAACGGAGCTCGCGATAACCCCGCCCAAGCACTGTCCTATATCATAAAATACAGATAGACCATCAGCCAATCCCGGATCGAGTTCACAAACCTAATCACAGAATCACTCTGAAGCGAGCGCTTTCGCTTCGAACACAGCAGGATTTGACACATAATGGGCCCACCTCGCTGAGATAGAAGGGAAGCCAGAAAAACATTGCATAGTTGACGCCCTTCGTACAAGCATAGACAAGAGAATATCGGGCGACGAATGGTAACCAGAAGGCGTGCCAGATTTCCCCCAGACCCCTCAACAAAGCTTCCAAGGTCGGTAACGATACACCAGTCGCGGGCATAGTCGTAACCTAACCTCAGTACAACATATCTAGTATAGTGGGGGAGCTACCACACGGTTCAATTCCCACACAGACGATCCACATGAGCACATCCACGTTCATCATTTTTTTCGGTCAAACTAAGACTTTCTTACTGTATATCATTGGAATTTCACCCGTGATATGAAAAACACCGGTGAAAAATATATATCACGACTGCAGCAGTCGGACTGCTGCATACCATAAATATCGGGTTTCTCACAGAGTATTACACCACTTCACGTAAAACGGGTGGAACTCCAATGTTTTCATAGCAGATGTATGCACGGTGAGTCTATTAAAAAATAGAGAACTACATCATTATCGGAATATTCTTTTCGCACATCAAAACTAGCTTAAAAGTATAGCATTAACAGCATGAGCCAGGTTATACAGGAACAACAACCAATCCAACGTTATGCTAACATAAACTCCTCATGACTTCATAAGCCTCTCGCCAGTATCTACCATTCCTTCGTTAAATCCTGCAGCTGATGGGAAGTCCTTCAACTTGCTCGAGCGATAGGCAAAAAGCAACAATAATACGGACGGTCCCACGAAAACGAGGAGAACCTACATGTAGAAACGGTGCGGACAAGATTTCAAAAATTTAAATCCCATGAACTGGCCAGACTACCGTGCAGTGACTTCATCATTAACATGTTCTTTAGTAGAAGGAACCAAATGCTAATGATAACAGCGCTTGCTAATTCACGCAATGTCGTCTTCCCGACATACAAAAAAATTTCTATCCATACCGTAGATACCCAATATAAAACTCTAATAACTCATACCCATGCCAAGACCATGATGATCAAAGTTATCAGAATTACTGTAAAATCTCTCATAATTCAATCTTCTCGAACACATAAATTCCCTACACTCCCTCCGCCTACCTCTATTCCCTTCATAAATGAATACGCTCCTGCAATGCCCAGCGCGACCGCAGCCATCAGAGCGCCCACGATGTTACCAACACTAGCATTACTCGACCACAAACCAAATAACATGCCAGAATGTGCTGGACTGACGATGCCTATCTGGCCGTCAGCAATACTGATCGGATCAGAATCCTCAGAAGTAGTGCTAGCATTGTCATCATCATCGATGAGATGGTGCACGGGCGTAAGCCAATTTCCCACCAGCTTAACACAGGCTGGCCAACATAACGACTGAACCTGAAAACCCGACAGAATAGCGCGCGCATTTCCAACACTTTCGTATCAAGTTGGCACGCATTGTATGAGAAATTGTATGTCACGATCACCCTGAAAAAAATTCGACGGAAAATATAAATTGCAATCTATAAAAAGTACAGCGATAGACTATTAACAACTAATTCTAATCCGATTCGGATCTCTATATTTTATGAATCCAAATTCTCACTATACACGCTAGAAAAGAAGACAAACCGAACATATCATTCGAAGAACAAACAAGCGACCCGATGTCCACTACTGCTTCCATTTCAATAAAGTAGCGATTTTGTATGTGACTTGATATTCTCCTTGGAATTCTTTTCGATTCGAATTTCCCCCAAGACTTTCCTCGAAAACCCGCAGAAATACCAAACCCTCCTACTACCAAACCGTTAAGTATCCACATGCAATACAGAGCTATTTTGAACTCCCAAGTCGCCGCTGTTCTCAACACGCACAATACAGCAAATACCATTTGCGCCACGGCAGTCAATGCCAGGCCAACACTAAGTACAGTAGACGCCGAAAACACATCTCCGAGTCTTCCCGCTAAGAGAAGCCCAGATGAATATGAGAGCATAAACATGGTATCCAAAGCAGCTAAGGTCGTTGTTGGGAAAGAGTCCGGTCGGGCATCTTGAAGAGTCTGATTATAGAACATGGGCAGCGTCGGGCGAAAATTCTTCATTTAACTAGAGACATAGTCTTATTAGACTGATTCTAAATTGAATCAGAACCCACAGATTAATTCACAGAAACAGAATAAAATCCAATCACAATTTTTCCCGCTATTATTTTTTATATACCACGTCTTAGAAAACGTCGGGGTTATTCCTATGATAGGAATCCAATATAAATTTTTGATAAGTTTGGATAGGAATCCTATCCAAACTTGTCAAAAATTTCATCTCGCCCAAATGGGCGATTTTACATAATACCGATCTGACCTATTTTGAATCCTAGCCGCTCAACCATAAGATTCCAACCAGCCCCCCCCCCCATTATACTACCGCTTTCGAGTTCGAGAAAGCCTTCCGTGCCGCATGCAGAGCCGCATAACTGCAGAAGGTCACCACCAACACGTTTACGCGCTCACGATGCAGGGTCGAGAGCACCTCTCTACGACTCTGAGATAGCGCATGGTCAACCATTAAAAACTAGAACCAAGTTTAGGACCACAAGAACAATAGAACCTCTTCAATGCTAGAGTATATATGTGTGCATAACTTATGTATTGAAATCGGTCGATTATTAGACTTGAGACTTTTCCCCTTCGAAGGTCAATTATGGCAGATAACAACAGTGCGATAACTCATGGATTTTTCTCCAACGCAGATTTGGAGAAAAAACGAATACGCTCGTTTGGTCATCCGTCCATCTTCTCCCCAATAAATTTGTTCCACTTTGAAGCCCTCTTCAGTAGATGCGGGGGACAAATTTTCCGAATTTTTCGATAAAAAATAATAAGTATATTTCCGAATGATACGAGAGAGGTCAGCCTGAGGCACGACGTTTCCCCTAGGTGATGGGAAATTAGGTTATCACCGCATTTTCATCACAAGGCGAGTGATATTTCAGGCGAGTTTACTGTTGGTTATCGTGCTTTTGAGTCCTACGTCGCGTGTAAATTTTCAGCTGTGGGGAAACTCCGGAGCTGAGGAATCCGAAAATGCATCCCAACCTCTCCATCGTTTCTCCCACTCCTTTACGCTGTTGATGAACGTTTTTACCGCGGCTCGTATGTCAAGTACGTGAGTATAATTCGACTCCCGATATCAGTTCATAGCACACGGTGTGTCCAAACTTATAAGCTTGAAAGAAGGTCAGATGAGAGTTACTCCATCCTTCAGACCAACTCGCCCGGTCCTCGGGTTTCCCCGTTTCACTGCTTGATGCTGTGGAAACGTTTCACTCACGGCTCGTATAATCTATCACGTCAAATACATGTGTATAAATCTATTACCACCGAAGGATCCTCTCTCACATCGAGAAGTGTATCCATTGTAACAAATCTCCTCTCCCCCAAATAGTCACAACACAAAAGGATACTCTTTTCACAAAAAAAACATCATGAATTCAACCATGTATTTTTATGGTTCGAAAATCTTGTTTTTTACGAACCCTATTCTTCTTTTATCAAAATCAACATGAACATCGTACGCACGGAACAGTGGAATTCCGAATAAAATTCGATCTTTCAATCCACTATCTCTTATTCTCACAAAACATCCACCTCTTCCACATACAGTGTAGTCTCGGCCTTCGATTTTCAAAGAAAAACCTACTTCGTTCTGCAGACGAAACGCCAAAGTCGGCAAATACTTTCGCATTCTCTCGTCTATAATCAAATACTTTTCCCCTGTCTCTTCGACCTTCCAATACTGCTCCGAAAACTTGCCCATTTCTCTTTTCGTACTTTCCAAAATTCGTTCGATGAGATCTGCCGCATTAGGGATGCCAATTGAAATAGTACCGCTATCAACATATGACAAGTAGGACCTGTCTCGTTGCGACATAAGAGGACGATACACATTCGAAAGATTCCCATCTGTTCTCAAGAGGGCGACAGAAGCAGTCCAAACCGAGACCCGCCCCCAGCCATTTTTGTAGCAGTACGCCATTCGACTCAATGTAGTCCTCACGTCCTCTTTCACAAGTGCACCAAAAGTGACTTCACCGTTGAATCCTCTCCCGCGTTTCGCGTGAACCGCGAAAGTCCTACGCGCAATTGTTGAACTAGATCGTAGTTGTTCTATAAAACTACTCAAAAGCTTACGACTGCACGCCGGTGCTATTCCAGTATCCCTAACGATCGAGAGTTGCTCCCTCCAGCGG
>NW_003210480.1:5377-9243 GCF_000006405.1 Perkinsus marinus ATCC 50983
CTCTTCGGTTTGATCGGACCCATCCAGGTAGCATATACATCATCGAATCGCGGGACATACAAAGTGGACCTGAACCGTATCTTCCACACTTCGACCTAAGATATGCCTCTAACTCCACAACGGAGATAACATTCCAAATAACGACATGAGTAACATCTCTGATTCTACTTGTGCTTAAACGGCGCCGAAGAGTCGAGCTCAATGGTCGCCACACAACCCGGCTCCTTCACACCGAAGAGATACCTGATGATGAAATAACAAGTCAACCAGGGAAGGTCTACACTCCAACACATTCATAGTATAATTACACGTGTACTGTGACGTATTCACACAGCAAGGACAGTTGCACAGCTATAATATCACCATCAAAGCCTAGCCATTTCAGTTCATCATCACCAGCAACTATACAATATAGAGTGTACAAGCAGGGACTATTAGTCAATTCTCCAACTATGTGTATTTACGTCAAGTAATGCCATTATTAATTCCAAATATGATGATATTCTGCATATGTATAGTGTTGCTATAGAAAACGTTCTACAACGACACCACTTGAAAAGTCCCCAGACCCGATGCCTACTGAAAATATGATTCTTGTTTGAAGTCCCACTCAGTATCAGAATCATACACAGATTGGAGTTCGCCACCTCTAAGGAATATTACAGTACCTGCACACAAGGGCATCGAAGCGCTCAAGGAGGTTAGCTTAATGGCCAGTATTATCTACGAATTTCTCGAGGAGTGGTACGGATGATCCAACGCGGCGGAGAGATCGCTTTAGTCCTAGTACAGTCAATTGCATATACTATCTTCTCGTGGAGTGGTATGGGGAAGTCGTCGCAGCGAGCAAAAGAATCAGACCCTGTACTGTTGCATTCACAAGTCTCCACAATTTCCCCAAGGAGTGGTATACGAATTTCAACACGGTGCCAGAGATCCAGTGCACAATAAACGCTGCATATGATTCCACACAGCCCAATGATAATCAACGCGCACTAATACAGTCATTTCTGTCTGGAAACACCATGAGCAACGCGGGGTCTGATTCTCAACGATTTCCCAAAGGAGTGGTATGTAAACTGTACCACCTTCCGGTGCCAGTTTGTCCTTCAGCATCGCCTCAGCCAACCTCCGACGATGGTCTCGGTGCATCACCAGAGGGATCTTGAGCGTATCCGGCCCTCTAGAGAAATAGGGCTCAGAATCATCACTTTTCGACACTTCGGGAGTGTTGTGATCGGGCATAAGGAACTTCTAATAATAAACACTATAAAGGACAGTTCTTCACCGCGTTGGAATCTACGTTCACTCTCCTCAGCTGAGCTCAGGAGATTCCTCACTATTATGGTAAATTACACAGAAATTCACGTAGAATTGTCTCCCCTCCCAGAATTCCTCAAGGATTTTTATTCCGTCACCAACACATGTAGTTCACCAAGTGCATATTTCACCGCACTGGTTTGCCATACGACGACTTGTGCAGCACTCTCCTTCAACTAGACGGACAAATGTCAAGATGGGCGTCGTAAATACACTACATATGAGATAATGGAGTTTCACCACCCTAGTGATATGAAAAACACTAGTGAAAAAACCATTTCACGACTACTGCATATCACCGCGAATATCGCGTTTTTCACCGAGTTTTATGCCAATTCACGTAAAACGGGTCGTGAAACTCTAATGTATTTACGTGTATATAAACAACCGATTCATCTAATATAGAGTAAAGTCCATAAAAGTCTTCACATTCGCAGTTGATGCTATAACCGAATGACAATTTCGTTATTATTGGTTACACTGGGTGTCCGCCGCATCTTTCAGGGGGAAATGAAGAAATCCCTAATGATTCGTTTTCCGCGTTATTTTCTCGTCAATGCGTATTCAAGATACGGTAACTTGAGTATGCTAGTCATAAACAGCCCTTTTACCACACACGCTAAGGAAAATGATCTCAGAGTAGTTTCGAAGATTCAAAATTGAATCAACCGCTTGTTATAATTTTGTGGCGCGTGACAACGCAATGTGAAAGATTCCTCTCAACCAATTGGAAGTTTCGATCCAAAGAGGTACGGATGCTGTTGTGATCACATGTGATGATGAAATGTTATGCAACTCGTGTGACATTGTAAGGCCTCCAATATGTCGGAGTTGCGTATGTCCGGCTTTCTTTTACAGTGGCCCTGTTATAGCCAAGTAGCATCTCCTTGAGGAAGGAGCGTAAGGTACTTGGGAAAGAACGGTAAGGATTCCTCACTTAAAGGGAATGCTGTGTTATGGGGGTAATTGATGAAGTTGACAAGAAGGAGGGAATCTGAGCAGTTAAATGATCTAATATACGGGTGATTGGTATCTTTGAGTGGCATAGCTGCCCCGCTTAGACGAATTGATTGGTATCTTTGAGTGGCATAGCTGCCCCGCTTAGACGAGTTGATTGGTATCTTTGAGTGGCATAGCTGCCCCGCTTGGACGTATTGATTGGTATCTTAGAGTGGCATAGCTGCCCCGCTTGGACGTATTGATTGGTATCTTAGAGTGGCATAGCTGCCCCGCTCAGACGAATTGATTGGTATCTTTGAAAGGCATATCTGCCCCGCTTAGACGAATTGATTGGTATCTTTGAGTGGCATAGCTGCCCCGCTTAGACGAATTGATTGGTATCTTTGAGTGGCATAGCTGCCCCACTTAGACGAATTGATTGGTAGCTTTGAGTGGCATAGCTGCCCCGCTTGTACGTATTGATTGGTATCTTAGAGTGGCATAGCTGCCCCGCTTAGACGAATTGATTGGTATCTTAGAGTGGCATAGCTGCCCCGCTTAGACGTATTGATTGGTATCTTTGAGTGGCATAGCTGCCCCGCTTGGACGAGTTGATCGTTAGGGGGGTATCACCTGTATCTCCTATCTACATAACATTGGAGATGGTAGGTTATTATGATGACTGTTGTGGTTGATTAGAAGGTAATCCATACAGTTCAATGCGACCATTATCGATATTACAATGAGGTATCATGTAAGACCCTCTCATGATCAGAAGCGGACCTGTTTTGTATCTTACCGAGGAGTACCTAAGATTCTTCTCATTTTTTATCATGGCTGCCGTCGTGGCCAGAGTCATCGGACCAGCTCGAAAAGAAGCAGCTCGTTCTGTCAAAAGCCTTCAAACTTCCCTAGCACCGCCCAACACTGAACTTGGGAAAAGATTATCCTCAATTGAATTAACTCGAGTACCGTAAATCTGCCAATTCTCGATTTCATATCTTTTGATTTATATCAGCCACAAGCGCATCTACAAGTACTGCGCAGTATAGAGATTTGTGGAAGGGAGCTGTCAGTAGAAGAGGCCATTTATTCATTGCGAATATTAGCCGCTACTTCACCAGGCGGCCAGAAGGTACTACTACAATGCTTGAGCTATAGTAAACTGGTCTCAGAGGAATATATAGTCGATCTCTTCAGCTCATCTCAGGAGTTTCCATAGCTACGTTATGGAAGTTTACATACGATTTGGGGTAGAAGTGTGAAAAATCCAACAATAATTTCACAAAATTCCTTATGTTTCGTTTCCTCCATGTGCATGTATCACTTTCATGGCTCAATAAGAGATGCTTGAGTTCACGCTGAAATTGCTCTCCAATTTCAAAGTACGCTACGATCATTGACAATGAGTAACGAAGCCAGCTTAGGCTTGTTTATATATATTATCAACGGCGTTTGTCGCAGATGGAAATTTATCATGGTGATCTGGAACTATTTATGAGTCCTTATATTTCGATATTTTCCTTGTTATTGTATTGTACTAGTGCTCACACAGTAAACCGTAGTAGTCAGCGATGAGGGAATGTTGAAGACAATAAGAGGACCAT
>NW_003210480.1:9343-11268 GCF_000006405.1 Perkinsus marinus ATCC 50983
TTATGTAAGGGGGTGTATGGTGCCTTCTAATAAACGCCTGATTGAGTAGCCTCTTACTGCAAGAGTTCAATTACAGTGTAAAAGGGATGTAGAGCTGCTTTTGTTTATTACAACTCTTCGACGCCTAGGGGTGAGATTTCGCATCTAGCAGCATCTCTTTGAAATATTGAGCGCTCCGCATTGCCGGTTCCGACTGTTTACTGCAGTGTGGGAAAATATGCACATGGTGGACCACATATGTTGGTGACAATATGGAGTTTGGTTTCTGTACATTCCTACCCTAGTTTGCATATGGACTCCTATAATTAGTGAGGAAACTTCTAGGGTCAGCTGAGGAAAGTGAACATATATTGCAACACTGGTTTACTGAGTTGTTGTGAAACGAAAACGACCGCTCATCAACTGTCGCGCGCCATGAAATTATTTGCGGTGGCGTCTTTTCCAGCACAACTCTGTAGTATTCGTTTTCCTATAGTGCGAAAACTGCATGTGTAAATTGTAAATCATACAATTCTGATGGAAAACCGACTTGGAAATCGATTCTTTTATGGTATTTATTCCATTACTTAATGAATACCATAATTCGGTTTTTTTCTGTTCATGTCTCTGACTAGTTAAAGTTGATGAGCTCTCTGCTTGTATAGTTCATCATATCAGACTTGGTGTATAATTTTATATTAACAAATAAATGCATTTCTTATTTTTCTATTCATATGTTGGACGCGTTATGGTTGACGAGCATTTTATCCACGACTTCTCTTGATAATATTTAATATTCATAATAATATAATGGAGTTTCTCCCATGATGCGAAAAATACATTTCACTTCGCGTAAAACGGGTGAAACTCCAATATATAAATAATATAAACCTATCATCAATATGATAATAATAACGCTAGGTGAACGTATAAAATAGGTTATATATTAGTGATTAGTGATAAGACTTCGTGTGCAGTTTGTATAATTTCAAAGAATATGTACTTTGATTCTACTCTATGGAAATACTACGTACCATTGTTCCGCCCGTCTCTTTGCGGGCTCTGTTCATTCGTTTGATTGGTTAAGGTTGATGATGATCAACGTTTCACTTGTGACTCGTATAATGTACCATGTCAAACGTGTATAATTCTGTTTCTACCAAAAAAAAGAGTATGTATTTTTGGTAGGTATTGAAAGCTCTTGCTGAGGTCCGTAGTGTGCCGAAGGAGCGACTTAAGGCGGTAGAGGAAAGGCTGTTGACAGTAATAAAGGGTTGAAGTCGATCTGATAACGTGGATGGGGAGCGGCGTCTTGCAAAGGGGTCTTTCGTCGCTGTTTTGGTAAGAAGAATTGAATATTGATGATATTGTTTATTATAACATAGTGTAAAGAATTGTGTTACTATTGTTCCGATTGTTACATCTATTTTTGAAGCTATAGATGAATAGCGTCCTGTCCCATCCGGTGTCCTCTCCTACTCGTGAATAAGTTTCATATTGCTGAAACATATTTTTCCTCCACCATCTCCAGTCTTATCTACTGCGTTGGTTACAATTGAGTATTTACAATACGTCGATAACGATTATATAAGTATTTCTTTTTAATAGGAATATGTTGGAGTTCTGCTCGTTCAACGTGAAGTAGCGTAATACTGCGTGTTGATTATATGACGTATATATTTACGTTATCGATAATACAATTGTTTTCCGCGAAGTGAATTTTGAAATATGTTTTTCATTAGGGTTTTTTATATCGCGGGTGAAATTCTAATATTCCCTATATTATATAATCATAATATTGGGGTATAAATGTACGATAACGATTTCGATTTTGTTTCAGCAGCGTTAATAAAGAGTTTATTTCACTTTTCACCATTGGGGTTTCACCACCCTAGTGATATGAAAAACATATTTACGACTACTACATGCCGCGAATATCGCGTATT
>NW_003210480.1:11368-15978 GCF_000006405.1 Perkinsus marinus ATCC 50983
ACAAAGAAAATGGAAATGACATAGGATAGAGAATTTTGGGGTGAATCTGAAATCATTGGAGTTTCACGACCCGTTTTACGTGAAGTGGCGTAAAACTTGGTGAAAAGCGCGATATTCGCGGTGATATGCCGTGGTCGTTGAATATGTTTTTCATATCACTAGGGTGAAACTTTATTTATATTTTTTCTACTGAGTATGGTAGTCGGAAAATGGAATATATGTATATTCGATTTGTATTGTTGTTGGAGAGGTCGGATATATTATAATTGTTTGCACGCATGCACATAGCTTGTCGGAATTCGTAGGTGATTCGTCGTGAGGAGGAATATAGGGATAGACGTTTGAAGGGAAAGGGAGAGCCTAGGACGATGCCGCCACCAAGTTTGGGTATTCAAGTCGCTTTACAAGCTCTGCAGAAACTAGCGGCGATTCACGCCACGCGGGTTGGAGTAGGGAATTGGAAAGAAAATGAAAAAGATGTGACTAAGCAGCTTATAGGAGGTAAGCGTATCTTTACGCACTGGGAAGATTTTCTTCTGTTGATGTTAGAATTGGTACGACGAGTGAGAGCAATGGCGGTGGCGGGAGATCTGGATCCACATGATATTAGTGCGGCGTATGTGTCGTTGGAGAAAGCGCTGGGAAGGAATAACGCGGCTACGAGAGAATTGGAAAATATATTGGTGACACGGTGAGTGGACATGCTTTGAATCTTTCTCTGGGGGCATGAAAAGAATCTTTGTCTGTTTTGGTTGATAGTAGAATTGGTCGTTGAGATCATTCAAGCTGTTTTGAATCTTCCTCGTGGGGACACTGGAAAAATCCTGATAAAATTTCACCCGTTTTTACGTGAAGTGGCGTAAAACACGATATTCGCGATGATATGTAGTAGTCGTGAAATACCCTTTTCACTAGTGTTTTCATATCACTAGGGTGAAACTTCATTAATGAATACCGTTCTTTCTCTTCAGAGGTTTATCAGACCTCTCCGAGATGGAGGTAGGCCGATTAGCTGATGTGGTTCACCCTGGTACTCCGCTTCAACAAGCTGTGGCGGCTGAGTTCGGTGAACGATCGAAGCTTTCTAGTAAGGAGAGATTAACTCAATTGCTGTGGAAAGGGATTTTTGATTTTCAGCGGAAGTTGTTGTGAAAGCACTGAAACTACTAAAACGACTCCAGTCGAATTCGGAACTACCGAGACGAACTGTGGCGAACATTATTAACACTGTTAGATTTTTCTTTGCTTCGCCAGAGAATCAAAAGGCGTGCCGGATTACTATCACGAATTTGATGCAGTTCATTTCGAACATAGACCCGATGTTGGGAAGTGCTCGGGTGGTTGGCACACTGCTGAGTAAGATGGTGATGCTGGGGGGGCGCTGTAGGAGAGATGAAGTATTGTGGGATAATGTTGGCAAAATTATTTTGTAAAAGTTTTGAATTTTAAGAATTATTATATATACACCCTAGTGATATGGAAAACACTAGCGAAAAACATATTTCAGGACTACTGCAAGGCGCAAATATCGCGTTTTTCACCGAGTATTACGCCACTCTACGTAAAACGGGTGAAACTCTATTATTTTTTAATAATATTGATAATCGGAAATTTTTTCCCTTCATATTCATTCGTTTGGAAATTAATTGGAATTTGTCGTTTGGGAAAAAATCATCAGCAGTTTTTGAGGAATTTCTGACAATTTCTAGTCGTAAAAGTTATTATTTTGGAATTGCAATATTTTACCAGTTGAGTTTGGTGCGATGTCGATTTGGAGTTTCAGAGTAGAATAGGAGCTCTCGAGAGTGACTCAATTATATCAGATGTTAATCATTTTAACTATCAATAGTTTTATTGGAGTTTCGAGGAAATTATTGATTTTCTGGGTGTGGAATTGCTGTGGTAGTATCAAGTTCGAAATATGTGCTCGCTTGCCTCAGCTGAGCTCAGGAGCTCTCTAAGGTAGAAGTGTATCGAAAAACCAATGAGAATTTCCCAAAATTTCCTAGCAGAATTTTCATATTGTCATCAACAATGTGTATATTTCCCCGATACAGTTCTCGACTGCCTCAGATGCTGCGCTCTCGAACGTCGATCGCATTCAACCATCACATTTGTTGAGGACTCTTAGTCACTTGGAAGATATAAAGCTGACAGAAGTGCACCCATTTTATAAAGGTAAATTATTGTATCAATTCATACCACATTTCTGTCACATCGCGGAGTGGTGGGAAGGCGTGATTCTGAACGTACTTTTGAAAACAGTCTTCACACTGTAGGAAAATCGGTTCTGGTATACGGACGAAATTTCCCCGGGGATTTCTATCTATCGTAACAAGCGATCTTTGAAAAAATGGAAATGAATAGATATTGCAAAGCTCGTCGTTGAGAATGATGAAACTTTACTTCGTATGATGATATGTGCTTGAGTCGAAGATTTAAAGATAAATGAGATTCATCTAATTATCTATTTAAAGATAGATAGGACATTTAAAGATTTGAAGATATTGTGTGTTTCTCCCCCACATGTATGCGTAAGCGTGTACTTTCATCAGATCGCATTGATCATCTTGTTGATAATCTCATCGGTAGAGGCCCGGAGGCGTTGGAGTATCCCTTAGTACAGCTATTTGCTGTTAAGTTGTTGGCTCGCTTGGGTCGCTGTGAACCGATTTATCTAAAAAGATTAGCAGAAATTGTGGTATCGGATGCATTGAAAAGAGGCGTTTCGCACAGGGGTGTAGTTGCAGCTGTGGGAGAGGAGGAAACGACCAACGAAGAATTTGGTGAAGTTCTGGTACGGGTTCCGAAGCACTATGAGAATTACGACAACTTTGTGTTGACCTTCGCATACCATTTGAAATTCGATTATAAGGATGGGATAAGAAGCCCAGCTTTGGAGGAGTTGGTGGAAGATATAACTACGAATCCGGAGAGGCTGAGGGCTCTGACTATGGCCGCGTTAGTGTGTGCTGATAAATTGGGCGTTGGTGATAGGGAAATTATGAAGGAGGTTTTGAGAGATAAGTTACAGGTGAGAAGTGGGTTGGTACCACACTTTTTTCAATTCTGTTGAGGGTCGGTACGCCTTCCTTATCTCCTATTGAGGGAACGCCACAACTAGAGGACTTATAGAAAGAACTTATCTATCAATATAAACAATAGTAGGCTCACTTGACGCTAGGCTAAGATATGCACTGCCACACGGAGCAATGGGAAAGGAGACATCTTGCACAGAAACAAACACAATACTCCATTTGAATAGGATGCAATCATCCGTCTACACTCTTATTGACTTCTATACCTTATTAAATGTCCTTGGTAGGGAGATGAATCAGTAGTTTGTCGTTTTTAATAATACAATATAATGGAGATTCACCCTAGTGATATGAAAAACATATTCCGCAACTATTGTTAATATCGCGTTTTTCACGGTAGATAAACATATATAAATATGTTATATTAAATATAATTACCTTATTGATATTATTGTATACATATACATATAATTATGTTAATAATTAGCCATAGATCCATTCGTGTTATAAATAGTTTTACGCCACTTCACGTAAAACGGGTGAGACTCTATTATAGTTAATATACTATTGTGGGAGGTTATTGTTGATAGGAATGGGAAACTGATACCACATTTCTTTCAATTCGTATTTTAGCTGTGGTGGTTATTGGAGTTTCACCCGTTTTATGTGAAGTGGCGTAATACTCGGTGTAAAACGCGATATTCGCGGTGATATGCAGTAGTCGTGGAATATGTTTTTCATATCACTAGGGTGAAACTTTATTGTTGATAGGAATGGGAAACTGATACCACATTTCTTTCAATTCATATTTTGAACTGTTGATAGGAAACTCCAACGAAAGCGCTGCTCAACTTAGTGGTTAAACCGACAACTGCAACTAAACTGGCTGATGCTGACGAGGAGACGGGGACTTTCACAAGAGGTGAAATAGAAGTCTCAGGCTGTTGTCAACTATTATATGCAGAGCTTCTACTCGATCACGTCATGAATATCCTCAATGAGCGAGCCGCGTCTACGGAGGACCCTATGATGGCTGTTGATTTGCTCGATTTATGGTATCAGCACCAAGATAGATTACCAAACCGAGAAATATGTGAGTTTACGGCTGTGGTTTTTGAAATTTATATTTTTCTTTATTAGTGCGAAGTGTGGTAATGTTGGCGTTGAGTCCCGAGGCGATCTCGGTGCGGTATATGAAAGTTATCCAGTGCATCGCCGATATTGGTATGGAAAAATTCGAAGATGATGCTCATATGCGAAAACAAGTAAGTGGGGAATTCGGAATCGCCGTAGTCGAAAAATTCTGGGGCGGGGCGCTAGGGTTGAACTAGAGAGCGCAATATCCGATATCATCTTTGGGCCGCCTCTCTGCAAGGCCTATGGGCGTGGACCTTCCAAAAGCCCGCCTTATACAGTGTTGGAGGAATATATGTTTGCTGTCTTCAGCTAGTAGGTTCAGCTCGTGGAGTTTATATACGAAATCGGGTAGAAAGTGAAAATTTCCTTATATTGTTGCCGACATATGTAGTTGATGAAGTGCATATTTCCCGCCACACTGGTTGTGTATCAGAT
>NW_003210480.1:16078-88186 GCF_000006405.1 Perkinsus marinus ATCC 50983
TTGAGCTCAGAGGAAGGGGTATCGATCGATATATGGGCTCACGTTGCTGCCTTGCTTAACGTGGAAGTGGCTAATGGAGCACTGGAGGAAGTTGATAACTATAATCAATTGTAAGGGGATAGTTTGTTCATAGGGAGGCTTCATGAGTTTCGGAGGCATTTCACTCTGTTGTGGTACGGCCAGGAAATTAATGGTTTATGAGTTTATTCGTATTTGATTCATTGACGACTTTACGTATGTGCTAGTCTAGCTCAGCTGAGGCGAATTGTCGGCGGTGATCTCGCACACTTCAAAGGTTTGTAAATTCTTTGGAGTTTCACCACCCTAGTGATATGAAGAACATTAGTGAAAAACATATTTCACGACTACTGTATATCATCGCGAATATCGCGTTCTACACCGAGTTTTACGCCACTTCGCGTAAAACGGGTTGTGAAACTTGTTTGTGTTCAGATATCGTGTGAAGGAATGGTGGGAATGTGTGAACAACGATATTGCTGAAACCGGGAAGATCCTCATTCGAGTTGCCCACCCAGAGATGACACTGTTACTTGACGATCTCGTAAACAACTCGTGAAATTTTTGCTGTTTGCATCATCTTTCAGGTGACGAAAGATTTTCCTAGGTCATGATGTTTTTATCATTATGTGTAGATGTGTTTCTGATCTCTATTGGATTTGTGTACGCGAGTTTTAGTGTGGCGTGCATTCGTTTGTTGGGATTTTTTGTAATTAGCGATATCAAGTTCATCGTTTGCAGTGTTGGAGGAATATATGTTCGCCTTCCTCAACTGAGCTCGGAAGGGTTCTTGTTCATTATAGGTTTTATGTGAAGTGGCGTAATACTCTGTGGAGGACGCGATATTGACGCTATGCAGTAGTCGTGAAATCCATTTTTCACTAGTGTTTTTTTCATATCACTAGGGTGAAACTCCATTGTATATCGGCTGTTAACAATAGATATATAAATTAGTAAGTTATATAATGGAGTTTAATCCGTTTTACGTGGAGTGGCGTAAAACTTGGTGAAAAGCGCGATATTCGCGGTGATATGCTGTGGTCGTGAAATATGGTTTTTACTAGTGTTTTTCATATCACTAGGGTAAAATTCCAATATATGTCGTAGATATATTACACATTATTCTTTTATTGGAGTTTCACCAGTGAAATGAAAAACGCTAGTAAAAACACATCTCACATTTCACTCCGCGTAAAACGGGTGAAACTTCATTATTAGTAAACTATGTTAAATACCTAACACCGTTTCTGCGTAGTTACGTGAAGAATCGTTACCGAATTTTTCATCACAAATTTTTCACACTTCATCTCGAGAAAATTCCATGTTCATATTCGGAAATATTTCTCAAATCTTTTTCTTTTTTGCTTTTCCTAAATATGAGTTGGCTCAGCCATTTACTGCAGTGGTGCTGCGGACCTGATGACGAGTCGAAAGAAAAAGCTTTGGAGTTTGAAATAGATCGAGACGAGGCGGATGCTGTTGTGGCAGATGAGGTCATTAACGTCTTGAATAGTGTAGATGCAACTTTTCCCAAATTTTTTTTGCGGGAATTTTGTGGAAATTTTATCGAATTGATTGTATTTTTACGAAAATATTTTCCTCGGTAAAATCTGAGGAGAGAAAAATAACAATAAAATTATTAGTTTTGTGGAATTGGCTTTTTCTCGAATCTGAATATCTGTCGTGAAAGTAGACGTCTGCGAGTTCCGTAGTGAAATTTGCGAGATGCAATTTGGAAGGCTACGAGTTGATGGAAAAAATGGGAAAAATTCGCCCGAAATTTACCGAATTTTCTTGCAAAAAAATTACGGAGTAACGCTGTATAACGTGTTAATATCGTATTTCGATCGATGTGAAGGCGTCTAATTCTGAGGAAAAATTCTCAAGTTTTTTGTCCTCAGTTTTCCCCCTACTCCATGCAGAGTTCAAGTGAAATTCTCGAACAAGATTTGGAGAGCAATGACCGCGCGCCACGAAATTCCCTCGAGCATCAGCTACATAGCCCCTCGACTGCCGCCTCAACTGCACAACAAAAAAAGCAGCGCCTTGCTGGCAACGATTACACACTTACGAGGAGGTATGCTAGGGCCACTTGCAATCTTGCATTTCCTCAACGCCTGGGTGGAGGAGGCAACAGTAGGAAAATATGCACATGGTCAACTACACGTGTTTTGATAACAATGGGGAAATTCTTGCTGGTTTGCAAAGATATCTACCCGTTCGTGGACTGCTATAATATAGTTTTGGAAACTCCTGAGCTGAGGAAAGTAACATATATATATAATTGACATCTCAAAGTGAAACGGAATTCCTCAGGGTTTTCCATCCTGCTAAGTTATGTTTATTATCGGTCATCATTCAGGCTTGCATTAAAACTGTTAACTCTCTGAGCCGTGTTTTCATAGGTCCTCGAGATTCGCGATTTCCGAAACGGGTTTACGGAAAAGATCGCTGTCCGAGCCGGCGACGTACGTGCACGCAATTGAGAGCCAGCATAGTTAAAGTGAATTATATTAAAGATATCTTTGGGGTGCTCACGCAAGATACAAAATAGGCTAAGATTTGTACTGGTGTCGGTTGGCGAGGTCCCCGGCACGAATCCCACAACTGTTGTTTATTCTAGATGTTACTGTGTCCATAAAATTCTCTATAAATCGCTCTGTGGGTTTGAGTTGTTATCAGTCACTCAGGATTCTGCTTTTTTGCCGTGCAGTTGAGATGGAAATATTCAGCTGATGCTTGGGGGAATTTCGTGGCGCGCGGTCATTGTTCTTCGAGATTTGTTCAGTTCTGATGGTACTGAGTTCATAGAGATCTTCATCGTTATTTTATGGGTTCTGGAAAATGTTGAAATCTTCGCTGTGCGTGAAGAGGCGTATCCAAGTTGGAATTTATCATGAGGGAAGTTACCTTTGTTAGAGCACATAAGTGGCACCCGTTCATGAAAAGGGCGGAAAAATTGTTGGAAAAATACATTGGAGTTTCACCCGTGATGTGGAAAACACTAGTGAAAAACACATTTCACTTCGCGTAAAACGGGTGGAACTCCATTAAATGCTGGCAAGTGTTGATGATATCAGTAAACTAGGCGAAGAAGGTTATGAATCGATTCTTTTTCGTGCTTAGATGAGCCAGAAAAATGCATTTTTTCCCTCTGATTGTTACGGCTCGGACGACAATATTTTTACGATGTAACAGTCATGAACAAGAGCCGGTAGGGTTATGAGATGTAATTAACAAATTATGCCGTTGACATTCTATCCACTCTCTAGATTTCGCGTACTGTATGAGGTTGAGAATCATCGCTAGGTGTAATATTGTTGCCACTCTTGCCACCTTTAAGATTGTAGTATAGATGGGCAGCGTAACGTTTTTACGGTGCTCGTAACGTAAGCAGTTTACGGTTACGGAAAGGCCTTACGACTTTACGGTTGATGTTGAACTGCTTTGTTAGAATTGTGACGGAAACATTCACTGTAAAGCACTCCTCCATAGCTCAAATAGTTGTTAAACTCATTCTTCGTGGCTCGAGTTCACCGAGCCGCTGAGAGAGTAACATTTGGTTTCGCATTTACCACTCGTCTCCTTCGCAAATTTCGTCCGTTTTACTTCCGAGCTAGCCCGGAACTGCCAAGCCGGCTTCGTCTACCGATGGGCATTCACATGAAATAGATTCAGACGACTTGAAATACCAATCCTCGTTTTGTCCTCTGCATCTCCATAAGACCCGACGGGCCTGGCCCGTTACGGCGCCGTAATGTTACGGTACGGGATTTGAATCGTTACGTAAAAGCGAGCAGCCGTAACGGTCCGCAACGTAATTCTGCCAATCTGTAGACTGTAGTACCTAGCTCACCATAGGGCTGTATATGTGCTATGATAGCACTGCTATCATAAGAACATTCTGAGGCTATGGCATTATGACGCTTCTGTATTCTCTATAAGGGAAACACACCCCACATCGCAGTTCTCACTTGGCGAAAGTGGGCCAAAAGTTGGGCGAAAAGTTAATGGGTTGATGCGAAACTACGAGGAGAAGTGGGCTAAAAGTTGGGCGAAAAGTTAATGAGTTGATGCGAAACTACGAGGAGAAGTGGGCCAAAAGTTGATGTAGAATTCAGCGAAGTACTGGACGTGCTGGGATGCTGGGAGTGCTCGCATCGTCACGAATGAGTTCAGTCGCTTTTCTTGAGCACTGTCACCACTTTAGCTCAGGTGGAGCCCCTCGGAACTTCCGATTCGTAAGCATTAGCAACTTGGAAATATTTGTAGCTGCATTAATCAACATCTTTCGTGACGGCTATGCGCACTATCACCAAACACAGTGTTTGGATTTATCGCTCTATCACCCCGGGTGATAGTGGGAAACCCAAACCCCAACATCATGATTCACCCGAACTTCACAGTGACTGTAAGGTGTAGAGTTCCCGTTGGGTGGCCTACCCGATATCGCTGGTCGCGTATGCGGAACGTATGAGAGTGTTGTAAATCATGCATGACCAACGGTCGACGGTCAACTCCTCAGATGATCCGAATTCGCGATCGTAAGGAAACTTCAGCAAAGTCCAATCTTGAGGATAAACACTCGCATGTGCTGCTTGTATCAGATCGAACAGCGAGCAAGGGACCATAGAAGTACCGTCATCGACTTTCGGAGAGCTGCTTTCTAAGTTCCGATCGTTAGATCAAGACTCACAGGCTAAAGTGAGTCTACAGGAATCCGCCATGAGTACCCTAGGTCGGGGAAGAAGTACGCAGAAACTTTCTGTGAAACTTTCGGTAATCTACAGAATTGAATGCTCTCCATCAACTGTTGGTGGGGAGCATTCAATTCTGTAGATTACTTTCGGAGATACCATCGCAGCAATGACGAGTTACACGTCGGCCGAAAATTGAGTTTGTACACTCGTGCGTTGTGAGATGATACATCTTCATTCAAAATGTATCAATATTTTTGATCGAGCTCGCCGAACCTTAGTTACAGCAAATGAGGGAGGCTATTAATAGCAGACGGAAAAACGCATCTCGAGAAGTGAGCAAGACTCTCCCAATGGGCATTGCCGAATGATGTTTGCTACTTCAGGTAGCAGCATTAGTGGCCTCAATGGTGCCATACGGCGATAACGCCTCGCAATTACGGTGAGATTAATCAACTTCAGCGATGCGGACGCCAGAAAAAATTCATTCAAGTTGCTTCCTAGAGCTTAAATTCCATCTCAAGGGTTCAACAGCGTCTAGGTGAGGAACCTCAGCGTAGGAATCTTCTAGGTCAGTAAAACTGACGTGTATTCCTCGCATGATTAACGAAATTTACTCGTAGATCGAACAACTTGACGATGAATACGGTCCTTTGGGAACTTGGCTTGATGACTCAGTGATACTGAGCTGTAGTGCCCCTATTTGATATTCAGTTGCTGTTAGTTTAACTGTTCGACTCCAGCATGACTAGGTTCACTTACGGACTGGAGACTATAGTGGAAGAGCACCGAAAGAAAATAGAAGACGTTGAACGAAGAGTGAGTTGATCTTCGGATTCGAGTCCTGTCGTTATTCACTTGCATGGGGAATCTCCGCTGGTACAAAAGCCGCTGGTCAATTCCTCCTCTTACCAGTTGAACTTCCGAGGTTCAACCTCGGAAAAAAAACTGCATATCTTTTTCTCCAATTTCAGTGGATTTAAAATGACTTTAAATTGAAGCCGATAATCGGCTTCGATTTTAGGGATTGTCGAGAATCATTCTCGGATTTATTTCCCTCTACGAGAACTGATTCCTAATCTCGGGATTAGCTAGATCTTCCTAATCTCGGGATTAGCTAGATCTTCCTAATCTCGGGATCGGTTCGTCGAACAACTCGAAGAAGATTCATCCGTACGGGGTATGTCATACCCGGTATGACTACTGTGGGGGTGTTCATCGAGAATTCTGTTCAGCTGGAAGATGAAAGACTGCATCGACGTGCTCGAGAAGAGGAGCTCGAAACACTAAGAGCTACAGTGACCGCTATAGAGACAGAAAACGCCCAGCTGAAATGTCGAATTGCCAAACGGGTATGCTCTCCCCTGCTTTGGGACCCCAAGTTTGGGTGAAAACGGCCGCAGTCTCATTAGGATTCGTAGGAACCCATATACACTACCTCAGTAGTGGCAACGATCGAAGCGATGAAGAGGGATCGACTCGTCATGGACACGCAAATAATGAAGATCGTAGAGCGAGCTCATGCTTTGGAGCGCGAGAAAGAGAAGTGGTTGGTTGAGAAGGAGCAACTCGAAAAGCGGTTGAAAGAGTCCGTTGGAAAATGTGAAAGAATGGCGGAAAACCTGGGCGCGAAGGAGATTTTGCGGCTGAAAGTCGCTCATGCTGATGAGACTGTTGCGGACTACAAAATCCGGCTTATAGAAATCGAAGAGGAGAAAAAGGCGCTGTGCGAGGAGCACGAGAGCCTCCGAGAGGAATTGGTCCAACTCATGTCGAACTTTGCAATTTATTCAGCTCTAAAGGAAGACGTACGTTGTACGCACTGCGAAGAATCTATGATGCATTTCGAAGATTTGCTGGCCCTATTCTATCGACGAGAGCGTGATTTGCTGATGAGGCTTGAATCGCCAGCTCATAGCTTGGGTGTGAGCGGAAGGATTCACGATGAGCACCGGGATCTTCAGCAAGGCAACACCACTGTGGCAAGAAATACAGACGAGAACGCTATGTGCGATCAGTCTGTGCAGCACCAGTCGAGTTTTGCTTGGCAAAATCCCGCAAACGATGAGGTGTCTGGGCTGAATGAACGGGTATCAATGCTCGAAGCGGAGAATGAGGAGCTCAAGGCTGGTCGTCGATCATCAGAGAGCATAGTTGAACGACTAAAACTCGATCTAGTAGGCGCCCGAGATCTTAGCGCTGACTTGAACAACCAATTACTTGATTTTGCTCGGCCAGCATCCATCATCGAAAGCGAAAGCCCACTATCACAGGTGAGCCCTTCAGACATGTACTCGTAGTAAGGCGATATCTAGACGGCGTCTTCACCGTGCGTGAGAGAGCATGGTCGTTCGCCGACCGAGAGTGATGTACATAGTGGATTCACTCCCCTCACGCCGAGACGTTCGCGGAGACGACGGAGTAGTTGATTCGTGGAAATGTGCCTTTCGCGGCTAATTTCATTGAAGGTTCTTCCAGCGGCATTTACGGTCTCTTGGCGCGAGCTACAGGGCACACCCCTGATCGCGACTCCGCGACTAAGAAGATCCATGAGCTTCAGCGGATTGCACAAGAACTCACTATGCACGTGAGTGCATCAGCACTTCGAAGTGGAATTCACTTTCACTCTCACAGGTCGAAGAAAAGGAAGAGACAATTTTCCATTTGCGGAGATTGTTGTCCGAGCATAAAGACTTTCTGGTGTCCGAGACTTCCCCTACTTCGGCTATGCCCCCTAGTGAATGTTCTGATACTATATAGTATCTATCACGACTCATTCGATAGGTTTGAGTTTGTCAACTTGAGTCCGCTTATAGCGCTAACCGAACTACGAGTGTGATGCACTACAACACTCTTTTCCGGATTACTGGTATGGTTGAACGAAATAATCGTTGGCGGACTTTTGGTACGACGCACTACAATAAATCTCTTGGGGTTGGAATGTAGAATTAACTAATAGTACATGATGATTGTTTCAAACAACCATCATCGGCCATCCATCGACAATCATCGTTTCATTACAAACAATTTGTTTGTAATGGGAGACGACTAAGAACGGGCTCCGTGAGCACCATTCTCTCAGTGGAGGGAGACTCGGGATACGCAGAGACGCTCTCGAAAAGCGACCTGTTCTAGCGCGATAATGCTACAAAAAGATCGCCGGCAAGAATATCTTCCGTACATTTTCCAACTGCAATACCAAAGATGACCTTTCAAAAATGACCTTTGAAAGGTGACCTGCCAGAGATAATGATGGTGATTGTGACTTTCCTCACGACCAGTAAATTGATAAACCCAGTATTAGAGACCTGAACGACATAACTCTCTCGACCGTTTATGCTTTATGTAGTAGTTCACTTCAAGCATTGGAATTGCTGGGATGTTGTCAGTGTTCGCTGGCAAAAACCAGATCTTAGTTCTCACGATGGGATGGTGAGTGTTCACCAAGTACAGATCGTCGAATACGGGCACCACCACTGTGGTGGCACCACTATGATACCCTGGCCCAGAGAATTTTGCAAGTTCAGCTCTAGTACGAGTCCTGTGTATCGCGCGCTGAGTATCATAACGGAACATCATGAGATGCCTGGCTCGCTGGAAAGACATAGCATGAGATAAATAAGAGCAACATGGAACTTGCGCGACCTTTGACTCGAACTTTCGTATTTGCGTATACTACACGGATTGAGAAACAACAAATGATACCTCCTGCTTTATACGAATCTTCCCTACACCGTGCGCACGCCTAGCAGCATGCAACGTTCTGTGCCGTCGATAATCTTCGAGGCGGTCCCGTCCACTCTTTTTCAAGTAAGTTATGCAACGTCACTCTTTCGAATTTTCCCGCACCGTGTGGGCCGCACGGTTATGTCGTCGCGACAGTGCCGTGGGACCCATGCCCACGGAAATGTTGAGCGCATTCACTGCTGCTACTCGAGGTGACCGAGGCAGACGTCGAAACTTCGTTCGCGCACCAATTTACGCCCGCGCCCTAAAACCATCTTTGTTGGAATTTCGTCTTCGCCTAGTAAGTCTGTGACTATGAACTCAGCAAATATACCCTCCATTGCACATATCTGGATTGAGCTATACAACCTGAATGAATTTCGCTACGTGCTTTGTCTCCAGAAATAAAGTTATAGCTTATCCAGGTCACGGTTTCTGTTGATGTTATGTATCCTTATCATAACTCAACTCACCAACTGATTGTTCATATACCACTTACTTCAACATTCACTCCTTATTCGCAATTCTGCCTCCAATATACGCTTGGTTAGTTCAACACGTCTTGTATTACATTACTTTTCACAGGAAGTGACCTCATATTTATTATACTACAACACAGCGCCTTCTATCATTATATGACTACTAACATTCAACGGTCAAAATGATAACTTAGAGATGACACAATGGTCATCTCGAGATCAAAGGTGTTTCAACTACGAATAATTCAATATCGATACTAACAGACAAGGCCATGAAGACCCGTCTGTGCACAGAACGTGAAGATGAGAGACGATGTTTGTCCTCCGTAAACTTCACATGAATAGAAAATCGACCAGGAATGAAAAGTAGCTGCATCTTTTTATTGCAGTAAAATGCTAAATGATGAAACTACTTCGAGTAGCTGCATCATTTAATAATCATAACCGGCTGCCATCGAGATTAGTCGTCGCAAGCAATGTCACTTGCGAAAGAGCCAAACTGCGACTCACTTGGCTGAAAAAATCACCAAAATCACATCTATCAACGGAAGCTCGAATCTCTCTTACCGCCGTGTCGACACTTTCGATGTGCCTCGAACGTTTTCCTGTATATAGATTTATCGAAACTGAGATAATCTCGTCATCCGAGGAGACGTCCGATTTCTCAGCAGCAGAATTGAAACATTCGGGAATAACGGTGGGGAGGAGTGTGATATTGTCGATGATGAAATCCACTCCTGGAAACGGACCTAGGATGAGCGTCACCACGACGACAAGGAAAGAATTTTGTTCCACGACTTACCTTGCAACGTGTCATTTGGATTGACCACAACTGTGCGCCATCCAACCTGCTTGGCCGCCTCCAAATTTGCAGGGGAGTCGTCCACCAAAATGCAAGTCGATGGGTCAGTAACGTCAGCGATCTCCATAGCAATGCCTGAGAAAAACAGCAATGTCAACTTCATCAGCTTTTCGGTAGTGTCCCCTATTGTTTAATTCGATATCAATAGAAACACTTCAGCATGCACAATTCTATTCAAGCCTACTACTATCAAGCCTATGTCTAAAGTTCAGTGCCTGGTGCACTCATATCACCTCTCGGGATCTCTCACTCTCTTCCCAAGGTTCACGAGATCCGAGCGTTTGGTAGATGTGCATATTAATAAGAATATCACTTCTAGTGCATCTGCTTGAGACTGTCCAGCTAATTGGCGAAGGAAGTCAGCATACTACGTGAAGCCGCACTGATACTCTTTTCACTACTCCTATTATCATCACAGGAATAAGAGCGAGGATACTCAAGCATCGAGTCGGTATTATCGACTTGCGATTATCTCTCAAGACTTCTGTTCCCTATCGAAAGGCTTACGATAACAAGTGGCATTCCTTTTCGTCTCGAAGTTGCACATTGCAGTATCAATAACATTCGGGAGGAGATCATCGATGCCCAGATATTCGAGACATCGTGAACAGTGTTGCATTGGCCCGACTGTGAGAACCCATGTGGAGACATCTGAACAACGCGCTAGTGTGAGTACCGAAGCTAGTCACGTTAGAAAAGTAATATAAATTCTATAGTATTCGAGAGGCATAACTAAATCAGTGAAAAGTGAATACAAATTATTTCATACGGGGAACTCTATCGCCACGCGATTTCTGCAGGAAACTTTCGATTTGCTGGTAGTACTATGAATGTACATATTTTCCAACTGAATATACATAATAACCAAGTGTTACAGGATTTACTATAATGATGCTACGAGATAGTGTAATCTGTATTGTGCATCCACACACAACACTAGCAATGTTATCTTCACACTTGCACGCATACACAACCTCTCTTCTCTACTTTTCGTTGCCCTTTTTTACATTGGAATTTTTAACAGATATAGGACAGCCTCAAAAGCTATGAAATAAAATTAAGCTATTTAGCAGGTGTTTCCCAAGGTCTCGGGTGAATATCAATCCTACGCCTATCAATGGGAGGCTACGAAAGAGTAGATTGGAGAGTTCACGCAGAGTAGGAGCTGATTATACTACACTCACTAATATACTACAAATAGGGGGCTGAAATTACAGAGGGACACCTTTACGGAAGATCCTCTTTCTGTTGATGTATTAGCATGAGATTAAGCGCGTCGAAGTCGTAGATATAATTCCCCAGTAAAAGTTAGTATTATTTCGAGGCGCGATTTTAACACGTGTATGCTAAGAATTTGTGGATAAAATTTCTTATCACTTCTCATTAACTACGAAGAGTTAGGCCCTCAAACTTGGAGGCTACATCACGTGGAGTATAAGAGCATACCTCCCTGAGCCGTAAGATGGTACTCGTTGAGGTTAAAAAATATAGATATGCTAAGAATTTGTGGAAGGGCGTACTAGTATTAATTCACAAATCGCCGCCTTTCGTCAGCGAGCTTGCGCAACATTTCCCAGACAAGACGCTGCTGGACGCCAACTCTTCATACGATGAGCACAAGGGTGAGTTGGTTCACTCAATACACTGCCTTGGATTTTACTTCGACACCCAAATTGTATAAAAAAATTCCGCATTAGAACACAGATCAATTGCAACGCACTTACCAATGCGATCGATCATTTGTCTAACCGCCGTGTCCGGAGGGATGAGGTCTCGGAGCTCATTGATGGCATGCGTTTCGTTGAAGTATCGCGCAATCTGATTGCGAAAATCAGTGTGGGGGGAGGGGGGAATATGCACATGGTCAGCAACATTTGTTGGTGACCATATGAAAATTCTGGGACGTAATCTTGAAAAACTCTCATTGGTTTCTCTACATTTCTACCCGAATTCATATATAAACCTCTATAAGTAGTGAGGAAACTCCTGAACTCGGCTGAGAAAAGCAAACATATATTCCTTCAACACTGACGAAAATTCAGCGGAGCGTAAGTTCCCTGCCTGTCATTTACTTCCGCATGATCATATCTGGCGATATATCCTTCCTCAATGAGTCCCTTGATGCACGTGCCGTGTTTAGAATAGAGAGAATAGCCCTCAGAGGAGTCCAGACCGAAGCTGAATGAGTAACCGAAAGGTCGCCAGTTCGAATCCCAGTGACGGCACCTTACTTTTTCTGAATATATTTTCCTATATTTTGTGTCAGCAAACGAGCCACCTATCGCTGGTCCCTCCAATATAAAGTATCGTCGCAATCGAGAAACAATATCGGCCTGATCGGAAAACGCTGCGGCTAACAAAAACGTCGGAAAAATTGAAAATTACGGACGACTCGTACTGCTATTTTGCACTCATATGAATTTTGAAATTCCATTTCGATTCTGAAATCACATTATTCTCAGAGTTTTAAAAATGAATTCAGCAGGTTAGCCTCGGAAGGAATATATAGTTGGTTTCTTCAGCTCAGCTCAGGCGCATCGAAAATTTCTTCCTTTGATAAACATACTACTCCAATTTCAGCCTGCTCCTCGTAAAGAGAATCCAAATTAATAACGATGCGACATGGTCTCCTGCACTTCGGAGAACCCAATGACGTTTCAGCAATCCTACTCACATGCGCTGTAAAGACCGGGTTTTTCACTTTGCATTTCACGAATTTCGCGAGCTTACGCGTTTTACACTAAATGGCGATTTCCACTAGCGTCTTTTCGTCAATCAATCAATCTGCACTTTACGCGTAGTTTTTTTTTCTACGCATTCACCAGCCTGTGGGGGGAAACATTCCTTTAATGGAGAGTCTCAAGAGGTGTGGTCGTCGAAAAGATACTGTGGGGCTCGCATAGCCCTACCCACTAAAAACCCACCAGAGTCCGACGGACCCAAAATGCAAAACGCCGGATGAAGCCAGCTCCTACTAGCCATCCCTCACACAGGAGATTCGCGTACTACTCTACGCATAAAGCTGTAGTACATGTTTTTATGCATGCATCTCCAGTGAATCAACAGACCGTTTCTCGACAATTATCTCCCCGTGTAAAGAATTGTGTTACTATTGTCCCGATTGTTACATCTATTTTTGAAGCTATAGATGAATAGCGTCCTGTCCCTGAGGTGTCCTCTCCTACTCGTGAATATGTTGCGTATTGCTGAAACATATTTTTCCTCCACCATTTCCAGTTCTATCTACTGCGTTGGTTACACTCGAATTGCTAGGAAGTAGTAAAACGTTAAAACCATGAAAAACCAAACTTACTCTTGAAATTTATACTCCGACGATGACGACGACGACGAGCGACTAACCTTGCATGAAATAGGAGAGGAAAGAGTTCTCATACAGAATCAAACAAAGAATTCTATTCTAACCACTGTGTTGCAATATATGTCTACTTTCCTTAGCTGAGCTAAAGAGCTCCCTTATTATGGAAACTTACACATGTTGTGCAAAAATTTCCCAAAATTTTCTCAGAATTTCCATTTTTTGTCGTATATTTCTTATTTTCCCACACTTATTTCAACCACTCGTTCGCATATTTTTCAATCCGCATGTGTGCAGCCGATGCCATATCATCCAGAATTCATAATAACAAAACACTGACACGAAGTTTCCGAGTAAATCCCTTTAGGGGTTTTCCCTCGCGATGCAGTAGTCTTCAGCACTTGCATGAAAAATACAATTTTACTTTTAATTTTTTTTCTCGATTTTTAATACCAACATATCCTCGAATACTCCCAGTAACAGTACACATTTTCCAATATCGCATACACCCTCATCAATAAAATTGTCGAATGTTGAGCCAAATGCGGTATTCGAAAATTGAAATTTAATCAGCGTATTTTGTCATGAATTATATGTTTCACGTTTTCACCATACTCGTACTGTACGACTTCAAAATGTACCTGGGGGGACTCATTTTGAATTTTACAACGGATGGCTAGGAACACATTCTTCAATCAGCTTCCCATGTAAATGTCATCATCACATTAGCAACATTTCCCCATTGTTATCAAACCCAGGTGGACGTCATTTCCCAAAACTGGATGGGTCTCTGGTCGAACACTTCTACCAAAGACTATGCCGCGCGCAATCTAAATATTCAATTTCGTGTGGTACCCTTTACTATTTTTCATATCAATCTGAAATTCATTATCAAATTTTTTCCTTGATTCGACCGACAACGAACTCAGATCGGCGCATGACAATTTTTGGTAAATATTTGGTAAAAAAATAGTTTTTTTCCTGCCAATATTGTACAGAAAATACTACCACTCGGATTGCTTTAAAATTATCGAAACCAGATAAGAAAATTTCATCGAAAAAGAAAGAGCCACAAAAAATTCCACTTCGGACTATTTTCCCCACTGTTTTTCCGTTTCCGGAATAATTTGCCCACTTACCACGCTACGTTCGGTAATTGACTCCAATCTCTCTGGACCTTCGTCATCAACCCCTTCGGTGACACACTGGTGTCACCACTTTGGGTGCTCAGCCCAGTGCCGTTACTACTCCCACTACACGGGCCTGCGCAGTGTGAGAACATATGTACATGGTCAACTAGTACATGTGTTGATGACAATATGAAAAATTCACTAAATTTTGACAAAATTCTCACTGGGAACTAGACTTCTATTCGAATGAAAACTTCTATAATTAGTGAGGAAGCTAGTGACTCAGCTGAGGAAAGCGAACATATATTCAGCAACACTCCCTGCACAAATCAACCATAATTCCTACGAATCACCAATTTTTCTTCGTTTTCACACACATCTACTCCCAAAAGTACCCTCTTGAAATAGTGAGCGAACTCTTGAGCTCAGCTGATCTCAACCAAAATGTGAATACCGCAAAAACTACGTAAAATGATCTCCTATTTTCATTCAAATAATTGGATTTTGGGTTGACATAAAAAGCGTCGACTCTTTATCCCGATTCACTAATTGGAGTTTCATCTGTTTTACGTGAAGTGGCGTAGTACTCGGTGAAAAACGCGAAATTCGCGGTGATATGCAGTAGTCGTGAAATAGGTTTTTCACATCACGGTCGTGAAACTCCAATGTTTGCTCTTTAATACGTATATTATCCCTCGTGAATTCATAAACTAACAACAAATCTCTGGGACGTAATTGTGGAGAAACGCTCATAGGCCGATATAGTAGAATACAACAACAACTTGGTTAATCATTAATATGTTGCACGCACAACAACAACTCAGCTATTACGCCGAAGTAACCAAAACTAATGTACAGCACTACCATACAAAACGGCAACTTTCATAACTACGAGTTTCCACCAACAATGAAAAACGTGCAAATCTCAACTTGCCATAATAATACTTCTCCTGGTGATCACCCGTAGAGAGAAAGACTACTTATATAAGCTCAGCGATAAAGTTGAGGTCAACTCCAAAACCGGGGCTGCTACTAGCCCTCATGATGAGGAAGGGTTGAGCTGACTTAAATACATGATAATAGAGTAACAATGAAAACAGTAACAGCGTGCGATCATATAACACAAAAGGTCGCAGGTTCTATCCCGGCACCCGACAATTAATATTGCCATGTGCTAGAACCAACCACTTCACGACACAGCGGACAGTTATGGATGTGCCTCTCGGAACCATCATCCGAGTCCCTCTCAAAACAGTCGAGAAAGCACTTCTCATGTAAGCAGTGACCACAAGGTAATTGCCGTAATAAATCTCCTTCCTTGAATTCATCGAGGCAAATCGCGCAGCACCTCCCCTTAAATTCCTTAGTCATTGTAGTCAACTTAACAGACTTAGTATTGCGCTCAGCCCACTCCTCGAAGTCCTCTCTTGCGCGGAAGTGAGCAACGCCTTTTTTGAAGGAGTATATACATGCAATTACCATCGCAACGAGGAGAATACTTCCCAATGTGTATGCGAGAATTGCGGCCAAACTGGACATTAAAGTGATCATATAAATTAACCTGTGAGTAAGCGTTCTACACACGCGTTTACTTCGAACATTTTCATTGTTTTCCGCCAAGTTTGTCATTTCACGGTCGTGAAACTCCACTGTATACCATAAATCACAAGTTTACCACTCTCCCTGCACGAGTAGCATCCATAGAAAATAATCGAAAAGTCGAAGTGTGAAAAATTTCATGTGCTTTATTGTGTATACCATTCGTTTTATCTCTCTATGCGGAATTGGAAAATGTGGAAAACACGCGCATTTTTCCCCACGCAATTTTTTCTTGACACGAGCAGAATGGAAAAAACGCGCGTCCAAAAATACTACATTGCATGTTGAACAACTCAACGTTGAGAATTCCACCAAACCTGCACAGTGTCATCGCCTGAACCAATTCCAGATAAAGAACATGCTCTGAAGTATGCAGGGAAAAGTAAAACAAAAATAGTGCTGCATTTTTATGGTAGAGTTGGTCTGAATATTATAATATTGGAGTTTCTCCCTAGTGATATGGAAAAAATCATATTCCACGACTACTGCATATCACCGCGAATATCGCGTTTTACACCGAGTACTACGCCACTTCACGTAAAACGGGTTGTGAAACTCCAGTGTTATATAAACACATAGTCAACTGTAGTTATTACAGTACGAAAAGTTGCAAGAAAATCTCGGAAAATGCGATTCCTCCACAAATCCGAATGTAAACTCCTGAGATCAGCTGAAGAAAACTAACATACACTCCAACACTTGTACATATAAATGAGCAAAGCTGAGAAGAATAGTCGTGAATATGAAAATCCACATTGAAGTTTCACCCTAGTGATATGAAAAACACTAGTGTAAGACTCATTTCACTACTACTGCATATCACCGCGAATATCAGTTTTTCACCCAGTTTTACGCCACTTCGCGTAAAACGGGTGAAACTGCATATTTGTAATACTACAAAAATAAACGAAACTCCAATAATAGTTGCCGCGAAAAGTCTATAAAACGTCATGAAACTTCTGCCACTACATAAAGAAAGGTTAAAGATAATGATGATGATGGACAAACTTCGATAGAGAAAAATAATCGGTTACCATGCAGAAAATTAGAGTCATTCCACTTAAGCCAAGGCTCTCTGGCCTGGTATACGAAATGATACACTTTTACCACTTTTGCACGCATGCGTTAAATCTTCGCCGTGCGCAGACCGCCTCTCCTCAGTGAGGGAACTCTACTCGGCAAACCGGGCAGCTACTCTGTGAGCATTCGAAGCCGGAGCCCGAAGCATGAAGCCACGAATCCATACAGTTATCATGAAATAAATGTTTACACGATAATAATACAGCGACAAGCTGGCCTGAATGAAAATCGTCCAAACAAATAGGACATATATCGACTGCACTAGTTTCAGTAGGGGGAAAAGGGCAACGTCCATATATATTCTTATAACATACGGTTGCCTTCTTCGTATTCTTCCTGTTGCTGACCAAAATGATCATAAGCACGATAACGAGTAAACAAACACCGCAGAGACCCAAGGCCACCAGTAACCAGTAAGATGCGGGGCCCAGGAAGAGAACCGCGATAGAGGCTCCTGTGGTGAGCAAAACCACCATGCATACGGCCAGAAAGAACTTCGACGTCATCAAGGGCGACGACACGTACACGGTTAAATAACCACTACGTGAATAACAAGTTCAACCAGGGAAATAACACAAGAATGTTTTTCGTTAAGAAAAAAAATATTGGTAAAAAACCCACCTTTTAACGCACGTGTGAAGCCTCGCACTGCATTTGAATCTGAAAAAATAAGTGAAAATAATTTTTCCCCAACAGATCGAAAATCATAACCTGGCCTGTGAAAACTCCATAAGAAGAATCCATGTAACCACCAATGACACAAATTCTCAATCAACAACAAGAGACGGTAATAAGCACATACACTGTAAGGATCGGAGAAACTTCACTTCATAGAACCCCATATTGGTCACAGACAAAGCGATAATCTTCTTATCAACAAGCACGAGAGTAGTAGCAATGTTATATGAGTCATACTAACTCGATTAGTAGGAACCAGAAGGCTTGAGAGAAACGTGAAGGAAAGACAATAGTAAATCGTCACCACTCGGTGATAGCAACCGCATAGTGTCACCAAATATGCAACAGTGTCACCAAATATGCAACAGTGTCACCAAATAAGAAATGAGGACATTTGATTATTTGCGAATAAATAATCGAATAATGTGTCATACACAATGGTGGCATCAAAACCCAGTAGTGTCACCAAATACCGACTGGTGTCACTAAACACACGGTAGTGTCACCAAATACTCATGAGCTGTGCATTCCTCCTCGGATCCTTTGGGACGTCCTCCTCCTCATTTCGTGGTCCCACTTGTGTACGACACATCGGGCATTTCCTCGCACTAGGCCCACTCGCCACTTTGAAGCACTCTCGAAAACATTCTTCATGGAAACGATGACCACAGGGTAGTTCGAGAATCTTGTTTCCAGGGTCGTACTCGGCCAGACAGATAGAACAACAACCATGACTACTCTGAGCGTTTGCTTCTAAATCATCGCTAGTAACTTCATATCGATTAGTTTTCTTAGACAACCACTCCTTGAGCTCATCGTTACGATCAGGTCCTTTGTGCCACTCCAACATCAACTCATAGCGAGTAAATGCCAAAATAGAGCACGGCACTGCCACGCCTAGTATAGAAGCATATACCGCGATTAATAACCACAGCAATGCACCATGGCAAAATAAGCCCAGTATGACGCCCAATACAATGACGATGACCAACCAGGCTAGCCACAGTTTGAGAGATCCTCCTCGACTGAAACTGCGGGCCAACAGTTTGCGCCAGCCAGTGTGCCGTTCGGGTGGTGGGGGTTCTGGGTCCATGCAGAACGGTAGTAAAGACAGATCTGAATGAGCTTGCTTTCTGATACTAGTCTTGAAATCATCCACGAACCTATAATGTTCTCGGGCGGGGGAATTCATCACGAATTTTCCACGGATGGCTAGGAACACATTCTTCAATCAGTTTCCCATGTAAATCTCGTCATCACATTAGCAACATTTTCTTCGGTGTTATCAAAACCTAGGTGGGGCGTAATATGTCAAAGCTAAAAGGGTCCCTGATACTAGTGTGAGCGAATATGCACTTGGTCAACTCCATGCGTTGTCGGCAATATTGAAATTCTAAGGAAATTTTGAGGGAATTCTTGTTATTTTCTGTACACTTTTACCCAAATTTTCATAACTAGTGAGCAATTTTCCGAGCTCAGCTGCGTAATCAAATAATCCAACCCTAATAACAGACACATTTGGCAACTTATTGAAATTGATATGCGCTTCCAAACTAGTCTAAAGTTACGAGCACTACGATCACCTTCCGAATGCCGCGAATCTGAGCGGCCGTACGAACTGAAAATACAAGTGTGTAATAATAGCCGCGTAGTAAAGCAATGAGAAAACTAAGAAAATATATCATTACGATGACAATAGTGATAATAGTAGTAGTGGCGATCGTGCAAGGGGTGCCCTCACAAATTGCAGTAGATTGGGAAAAAAACTATCGGTCTTAGAAAAACAAGTTTATCACATACAGTGGTATCGTTTCATCACACACATCAAGAGTCCACCACTTGATCAGATCCGTCCCTCTCCACGACACGAAGGACCTCATGTGAGTCGACCTCATACGAACCATCAATACGTCTAGTAGGCAACATAGGGCCCAGACAAGCCCGACATAGCGGACATCGATGCTGAACCGCTTTACGCCCTCTTGGTAGGCCATGAAAGCACTCACCGAAGCACCCTATATGAAAAGCATGCTCACATGGTAAACTCCTTATTTCATCATCAACCTCATATTCACTGAGACAAATCGCACAACTAGCCTCCCATCCCAATTCCAACGCTCCCAGTCGCTTTTCCTCCGTAAACCGATACACTGTGGTGAACTCGTCGACCCAGGCAACCCATTCAGCTTCAAAACTGTCTTCAACTGCATCATTGGCGCGTTCTCTGATGCGATCGCCCTCACTTGCTTTGGCATATCCCAGTATGGCCAGCGCAGGAACGACGATGATTACAAGACTGTAGCCGGCTGTGAGGCCTAGCATCACCGCTGGTTTGTCAGAGAGAATACTCCAAATTATCAATACCGTTATGACGATACTGCACAGAGTTCCCCACCAAATCCATGCACAACGGTACCGTCGCTGGAAACCAGGGTGGTTCACCAAACCCCGGCAACATGAAGAAAATAAGGCCATCAATGAACCAAAACTACTACACCATGCTCAAGGCGGACCTACTTTGAATCTTCCCTAGGCAACCTCAAGATACCATCCAACACAACATTGAGTGCATTACGAACAGCGACACCCGCCAGAAGCGACTCCACGGTGCTATACAAATCTAGGGTAGAATCAATGCCCGGCGATCTCCAACAATAGTCTTCTTACGACCAACCGAGACAGTAGAAACACCCAACAGTGGAGACATCTGAGATACTCCACCAAATGACCTCGAAAAATCTATTTTTCCACGGCCAGAAAAGAACTCAGCCGAACCTGGCTCGTTCAAGCACCGCTAGAGCAGCTTCGGCGCAGAACTGTCGATAAGTTATGAATCACTAGCACTGGGCAACAGAATATAGAGAATTACAACACCATCGTGAATCTAACTATTACTACTATGACGTCCCAAGGGAGATTCTATTGACACTAATATACAGCATGCCAGTCTACTAACAAGTGCAACGGCTTTCTCACCGTACCACAAAATTGCAAAGGAGAAGAACAGCAGCAACAAATTGGTCCCCCCAGAGAACTACAAATCACCACGATGGAACTGGTAAACACTACGCTGGGAAGAGCTAACGGCTCACCCCTCCCCCTGGTGTTTGTTGAACATCACTGTACTACATCAGTGATCGAAAATTATCATCAACTCTAAACACTAACAGTAGTACTAGCCTCCGATACGCTGGACGTACGGTTAATAATAATATCATCAGAAATGCCACCAGTAAGGTTACGTTTGGGTAAACTAGGACCCAATTGAGTGCGGCACAGTGGGCACTGGTGGAACTCTAAGGCTGGATTGCAAGGCAGGCGATCGAAGCACGAGTCGAAGCACTGGACGTGGAATTTATGACCACATGGAAGCACTCTGACGTCATCACTAACAGCGAAGTCCTCAAGGCAAATAACACACCCACTGTTGTCGCCTTTCTCCATACAGTCCTCGATATCAGCGTCACTCAGCTTCTCAATTTTCGTCTCAGAGGAGACCCACAGGGACCACTCGTCGAAAAAGGCCTTCTCGCACTTCTCACGCCTCTTGTCTGCCGAGTGACTCTTCTCCAGCACATAGGCGACCACAACGATGAGCACTGGTGGCAAAATAGTTACAAAGCAACCGTAGCAAATGAGCACTGCTGCTCTAACCATTGCCGCCACACCAGGTCCCACCGGCCATAACACACACATCAATATGAACGTTACTATCAGCAGTAAGTAGACCCCCCATGAGAAGAGATAGCGCTTCCGGGAAAATGAGGGTTCTACGAAATGATACACTTTAGAACAGCATAACTTACGTGATTGGCTGTTTGTTGACATGATGAAAATTTAACTACGTAGAAAAAAACATCACTAAAATATCCCCCTGACACAAGACGTCACACGACGAGGCCGAAGAAACCATAAACGATACAATAGCTCTATCGGAGAGGCCACATGTGCAAACATAATAACGACAAATATACAAGGGAACGTTTTAATATAGTAAACTAACCCACTGCACGAGAGCGTCGTAGGAGAATGACAGATACAACGAGGGGACGGTAGAGTAGCGATAACACAAAGGATTCACCGAGCCCCGCAGATATCTACGAGTGGGAACCTCGATAAAACAACATGTTTGTCGCAAACAAACATCCGCGAACAGAAACGTGATTACAAGTTGATCAGTCGTAGAATCCTCACAACACAGAAATCTCATCCGATTCAGAACTGACCAGCATAGGCCCCAAATCTCGACGACACAAAGGACACTTGTGGCATCGTCCCATAGGAGGGAGGCTAGTGACAAAACAACCATCAAAGCATCGTACGTGGAACAAGTGCTTGCATGGTAGACCTCGAACTTGCTGAGCCGGGAGGAAGTCGGAGAGACAGATAGCACAGCTTCCCTCATCCACACTGGTAACGTAAGTGTTGGTCTCCAACCACTTCGACCATGCGTGACCAAACTCGCTGGGATCAGCCATACCAAGTTTCCTTCGCTGCTGCCTGCCCTTGCGACGAGCGTACCAACATATGATGATAGGTGGTAGAAGCAGTAGGGCGAAGACGTAGACGAAGGAGATGAGGAGCCTCATGCTACTCCCAGAATACGGGAAGAAGAAGATCCCCGCGGTAAACAAGAGGACAACTATTACCCAACCGACCCAAATTGGGAGATACTTCCGGGAGAAGGCAGGATGGCGAAATCGGGAGAGCATCTTAGAGAATCTTAAGGAATCTTAGGGCGAAACCGCAGAAACTGCACTCTGAAGAATTGCCATGAATTGCTTTCCTAAATTCCTCTCCCCGACGTATCTCTCCATTTGAAAGTGTTCTTCCTCCGCCCTACAACATTGATGGTTTTCGAACGTAGTTTCACGAGAGCTGTTGAAATTTTCAAATCACTAATCTTGCATAATCTTGCAGTCTTGCTTTTTCTCAACGCAAAAGCGCAAAATTGTTTCTTCCTCCACTCTGATCGCAAACACAGTTCAATCCACTATGTTTCATCTGACGCTCATTTTCACTACTTTTGGTACTCTTGCTGCCATAAAACGCAGCAACGGAGCTCAACAGCATCTTGTGAGTCCAACCGCAACTAACCCCTCCTATCTTTCCTCTTTTTCAGATGGCCGCTACTGACTCTCTGCTGGAAGCCATCGAAAAGACCGAGGATGCTATCGACGACCAAATGCTGGTACACCCTCTTCTACATCTCCGTTTCGACGAGACTTGTACCATTCAGGCGGTCCTTGAGGGCTCTGTCAATGGGAACCGCCCCGTGCCCATCGATTTCGCCCAGCACATGTCTTCCCTCCTCAGCCAGCCCTCGTCCTCAGAGACAGAGGCTCCACAGCAAGAAAGGTAGGTTCAGCACTTCCACAGCGACCCTATTAGCATCGCTCATCAGGGTCAGTGGCTCAGGAGTGGCTCTGGATGTCACCAACATCATTCTTCTCCTCGGGATGCTCCTAATGGGAGTCGCCCTAGGCGTCGCTGCTGTGAGCACTAAATGATAGATTTCATTCATAGCTGTTACTCGTCAGGTAGCTTATCGCGAGAAGGTAATCACATGCCTGGAAGCTTTACCATTGGGCAAGAGGACCAGAAAGTTCTACATGTCTCGTCGCGAGGTGACCCAAATGTCAAACAGGTCATTTTCAAGGTCATTTTCAGACATTCCGGAAAGCAGCCGTTAACCCTCCCTTCCTCCATGCCGCACCAATGACGGAGTCTCCAGTAGAAAGCGCCTGAACTCGGCGACATCCTTCATGCAAACATGATAATGATGATGTTATTGAAGACTCATGAAATCATGAGCCTCGACTACCATCAACGCATCGAGTTATTAGTATACTATGCTTTTGCTCTACCGATATTAACCCGTATTCTACACGAAGGAGTTTTTAAGTGATTACCACATCTCAAATAGATCACTGAGAATTCCCTACTTTTTCCTACTCCTTGGGAAGCCCAGTCGGGAACCGTATCAGGACCATCGAGTCCCCCCTCAACATTCTTGATGGCTGAGCGTCACATTGATATCATCCCTCAGAGAACACAACTGAAATGCCACTCCTTATTCTCTCGGATTCATCAAAGCACAGAATCGTTGAGGCAACACGATGATGATACTCGATTATGCTATTGTCATATTTCCGTATGGTTTTGCTATTGTCGTATTTCCGTATGGTTTTGCTGTTGTCGTATTTCCGTATGGTTTTGCTATTGTCGTATTTCCGTATGGTTTTGCTATTGTCGTATTTCCGTATGGTTTTGTTATTGTCGTATTTCCGTATGGTTTTGCGTGTTTGTCCCGAGATTGGCCTACTTAGACACCGGTCAATCTCACACGTCAATCGCGACCTGGCCTTTCATCGTTAGTTCTCTACAGTCCCCTCAACAGACAATATACATTCAAGTTCAACAAGGTGTATTACTGTATTGCGATCTGCTACGTTCGTTCACCATTGAAATTCCCAGGTCCTTACTGGGTGTTTTATTCACTTCATAAACTATGTATACCACTTTTCCACCAACACAACAGCACCACACCTTTCTAATTACTCTTCAACATCATGCTCCACTAAGTCGACTCAACAACTCCCTCACTCTCTCCTCCACTTCAACTAACTTCCCCCCAAACTTAAAAGTAGCTTCCAACCTCCTCCACCCCTCCTTCAGCACCTCCTGCGGCACTTCACTACACACCTGCACCAACAGCGACCGCAGCCCTTCCTCCCTCGGGGCGAACTCCATCCCCTTCAGCGCACAGCGAAGGATTTCCTGCACTTCCGAAACCGTCACCGTTTCCAGAAAATCACCACCAACCGCAACGCCCAATGCATATCCGAGTAATTCCGTCGCTCTAATCTCGCAGGCCTTCCGAAACATCGCCAAGAAAATCATCTTCAGCTCCTCCCTAGTTGGTCCCTTTTCCCCACCGCTCCTCGCCACACTCACTTTCGCATAACACTGCGCTATCTCACCCAAAGAGCCTTCTTCCAATACCATCATCATTCGCTCAACCACACCAACAACCGCGGAATTCCTCGACGCCATCATAACGTTACCACTCCTCCGCCATCTCAACAGCTCCTTCTCAGTTCTCGCCCTCTCAGCAGCATGCTCCAGCTGCGCCCGATTCGACTTCTCCAACAGGCCACAAACCTTCACATACTCCTCATACAGCTCTCCATAACTCTTCCGCAGTTCCTCCATTTCTTTCTTCAACTCACATGCCTCACTGCTGGGCTTAGTCGCTGTTACAATGGGCAAGAGCACCACGCCCCCCTCCTCCCCTACACTACCGGAGGGGGGACCTTTCTTAGGAGTAGGGGCCTGCTCGCCGTCCAGGATTTTTTGCGCCATTTTTCGAATTTTCGGCGGAACTCCGAGAGCGTTAACAACATGGCATCTCATCCACGATCGAACCGACGGCACCTGAGAAACGATTAACATAGTAGACAATTTACCAAAACTAGATGCAAAATATAGACACTGTTGATTACGTGTTGGCGAAAATATATAAATTTCGCCAAAATTTCGGCAAAATTTTGCTGATTTCTGAAAATTCGAGAATAAACTACGGAGCTTAACTGAGGGAAGCGATCCCAACCCGAATATAAAATTGTTGGAAATTAACATACGTAAAATATGAAACCTAAACGCTATCGACGGGTCCTCGTAATAGCTCTCAAAAAATAACAACTTTCCGTACTAGTAGTAGTGTTTTTACTATTGTTCTCACTGGAGTTTCACGACCCGTTTTACGTGAAGTGGCGTAATACTCGGTGAAAAACGCGATATCCGCGGTGATATGCAGTAGTCGTGAAATATGTTTTTCACTAGTGTTTTTCACCATATCACTAGGGTGGTGAAACTCTCATGCTTCCAACTTCGGGAGATCGCAAGTTGACCAATAAAGTATTATTAATAACTACTTATTACAAGTAATGCAACTTTTAAGAAAAAAAAATTTTGTTGATTTCACAAAATTTCCCCCCAATTCCCGTATAAATTCCTGAGCCAATAAAAGCAAATCCCCATTTTCCTCCAACACTTCATTCCTTACTTCATCGATAATACTCGAGCCAACTCTAACCATCATCTCAACTCCTGCTTTCTCTGCTACCAGGCCTTGCCAAACTCCCGAGGCCGACCCCATACATGCAATTTCCGTTATCACCGGTGCCGCAATAGCCGCTGGGAATCCCACCAGAGACGGTAATAGGCGTTTTATCATCAACCCCGCAGCCAACGGACCAGTCGATTTCACTAACTCCATAGCTACCGAGCACGCCGCCCGAGGCAACGCCATACGCGGTCCTCGATAAGATGGTTCTGATAGCAAATCCAGTACCACGAAGGGATAGGGTATTTGCCTCGTATCGCGGAGTTCACCCTGTTTTTTCGCAACAATTTCAACGTAGCTTATAAGAGCAGTTCTTCGCTCTTTAAGAATGTCTGCTAATCTCCCAAGTCCCATAACGTGGTCATCTCCTCGTTTTACACAAGATGTAACATGAATAACCTTTTTCACCGCAGCCTTGCAACTACTCTTCATTTCCTCATCTTCACAACTCACCAAGGGATCGGAAATCGACGGTTTTTTTCTACCACACCCCAACGTTTTTGTAACCCGTTTTTTCCAACGTTTTTCCCCAAAAGATTCTTCCTTCCCCTTCAGTTCAGTCGGCGCGAACCACGGCAAAAAACGTTCTAATTCTTTTTCAACCACTTTAGGATATCCAGCCACCGGCGCCTCAATGATGACGCCTTTTTCTGGCAAGGGTATCGCACTCAACAACTCCGCGATTTCAGCAATTTCATGGCGCAGTGACGCTGATCGTGCCACTGTAAGAATCGCTTTCAAAACTCCCAACACACCCACAGCGTCAACAACCTCCTCAATTTTTTTCTCTTTTTTCCCACGTTCCTTCTCCCCTGCCAATTCCTTCACTACTTCAATAATTTCCTCTTCCGAACCATGCTGAATTTTTTCCCAAAAATTATCATTTTTTTTCTCCTCAATTTCCGGAGAATACCTCCGAGTTTCCAAAGACTCCCCTTCCCCCCTCGACACATGCAGCTCACTCAATCTATGTCCTTCACTCAGTATCGGTAGTAACGCATGCCCAGCGAACGGTAACTCCACTGAGACCACCACAGGTGCGGCAGTCACAACCTTGAACGCCTTTTCCCATAGCCTCTCGAGATCCGCCGCGCCCTCAATAGCATTTTTCACTTTTTCCATCAGTTTTTCCACTTCCTCACTCCCCTGAAAAACTCCCGTCTGTGCTATCGCCGTCAACACCGCCTTCACAACCTCATGAGAGTCACTCGTAGTCTGCGTCAAACGCAACAACCGCAATACAATTTTCTCCCGATTCCCATCACTACCATCCTTCTCAAGTTCACATCCCAATTGGTCAATTATCTTCATAACATCCTCCTCCTCTTCTCCACTACTTCTTTCTCTCGATAATATAGTACTCAACAAGGGCTCAGATACAGGTGACGCTTTTATCGGCGAACAAGTTTGCGTATTCGAAGCCTGTTGTTGCGTCCAATCAGTAGACAGTGATTGTCTCATTTCACTGTCACACGTCCCTTCCTGTCGCGCCTCCTCCCTCCCTACGCTTCCTTCATTATTAAACGCCGTCTCCTCAAACTCCGCCGTGCCAAACTCAACAGTTGCGTTCTCCGATCCACCCAGCGCTTGACTCTGCATAAATCGATCATCGTCTGAGCTGCTCCCTATCCTCGCTTCAGAAGGGTCCTCCTTCTCCTGAGCCTCTCCCCCATCAAAATCAAAGTCCAGCCAAGGCGCGCTCAGAAGTGAGCGAGGTGCGGTATGCTCCTGACCAGACGGTGTTGGGGAAACTCTAGTGGGTGTCTCCGATCGACACAAAGACGCCGGACTGACATATTTCGGCGGATGATTTTTCATACCAAAATTTCCACACTTCACCGACAATTAACTCCACTGAGCACAACATCACCACCATACGAATAGGAAACGTTAATGACTCTCGCGAGAAGTCGATAAGCTCTCCAGCTTAGAACACCTAACAACAGCGGAGCGAAGCGTTTCACGAGTAGCGTATTTCAGAGCCATTGCCTACTTCTCAAGACCATCTTCCTGTATAAATGTCCTCATTGCTCTCACAGCAGTGACAGCTCCCTCAATCGCGAGATTCGCCGCGCTCTCGAATGATTCGATATTTATCTTCCCTTCAAGGCAGAGGTAATTCAACTGACAACAGCATACTCAGGGGAAACTGACTCCACAATGCGCACGCCCTAGTAGTACCTCCTTCCGACGTTGATACACCGCAACCGTTACAACCGCGCCGCCGCAGCCCTCAGACTCCGCATGGTTAAGATCGACGATTGGCTTCTGATTATTCACCAGCCCCACAGTACCTGAACAACCTCGTAGTTAACTTAGGCAGGACGATTATAGATGGGCGAAAAATTCCGCAGAACATTGACTAGCCGCCTGACATATTTCCACGAGGAAGAACTCCCAACAGGAGCAACTAACTCTTAGTAATCCCAAAGAGCCTGATCTCTTATACGCAGAAACTCGTGAAACTTCACAGCCATCATAATTTCGTGGCGCGTGACGCTCCTCACATATATACCCTTCAAAAGCTATTCACGTGCTCTATCCAACGGCGTAGGAACAATAATAATATTCACAGTTCCTCATCATCCCACTACTACAAGCAGAGAACATGTCCTTTATAGGAATACCAGCATCTACCAAGGCCGCCGCTGCAGCATTGACGCAAGCGGCAAGTGCCGAACCGTCCTCCTGTAGGATAGTCAAATGAACATCTATACAGGATTTGGGGAACCTGATGGAGCTGATCTCATGCGAACAATAGGTCCCACTCGACACAATGAGTGCCGCCGATTAGCGTTGAGGTATATGTTTCAGGCAAACAATATTACCCACGTGTATACTATACAATCCATCAGTGAAACGTTTATCAACAGCAACCAGTCGAACAGATAAGAAAACGTGGAGACCACGAGCCTCATCGTGAAAATCTCAAATTCACTTCTCCATACAGGATATCCAAGAAATAGAGAGAATTCTGGCTCAAACTCACTTCTCCCAGAATCCACTGTTTCCCCGATCTAGGTATTACATTTCAGTTAGGACTGCATCCTGTATGATACGTTGGAGCCACAACTGTCTCTCCGTGCTGTTACGATCGCCTGTGGTTCGACGCTTTCGGTCGATAGTAGCAAAAGAAGAGGTACGATATACAACCTATAGAGACCCTCCTGAATACTTCAGAGAAGAACACGTTAATTACATTGACAATAGCCTCTCCTTGTCGAGCCATAGTTCCTGCTGCGCGACCGACTGAAGCAGCTTGCAGAGGACGGGGTCCGAATACGTGAGCTACAACTTTGGTGAGACCCTGAGAGGCGCCAGAATACGAGTCTCAACCGATTTTTAATTCGTCGACAATTGACAATGGTGTGGTAGCATAAAACTGGTAACGCGCGAACTATTCTGGGAGGTTCGATGCAAGTTACCGCAACAACTAAGCGCACAACTAAACTTTCATCACGATATATCAGCACTCGACCTCCCGTTACTGTTGGTAAATAGAGACGAACATTATTCAAGAGCTCTCGAGAGAGACGATCGAATGTAGAATCGATCGTAGTCGTCATTTCAGCAAGGCATATAGTCTACTCAGAATCGTCCTTTCACCTGTTGTAAGTAGCACTGCCGTCAGCGCTGGGAGCATCACCGATCTTTAACGTGAGGTGGCGTAGCTCATTCGGTCGACGGCCGTCCAGTCGGAAGCCTTCATAAGTGAGGAACTCCTGTCTGCGAGACATGAATAACAAACGCTGAGCAAGGAAAGGAATGGATGCTCCTAATTTAGACGTCGTTTGTGATATTCGAATGAAATGAGTATCCCATCAATACTCATCTTTCGATTGCCGACACTTTCGGATTGGAGTGGTATGATACTACCGCAGTTGGGGCTGCGGGCAGAGTTTGGTCGAGCAGAGGGGCGGCTATGCCATCGCAAAAAAATGCCCTAGTACAATCAACTTCTCCGATCATGTCTTGACACAATCAATTTCTCCTTCTGGGGCCGCTATGCCATCCAAACACATGTCTTGACACAATCAATTTCTCCTTCTGGGGCCGCTATGCCATCCAAACACATGTCTTGACACAATCAATTTCTCCTTCTGGGGCCGCTATGCCATCCAAACACATGTCTTGACACAATCAATTTCTCCTTCTGGGGCCGCTATGCCATCCAAACACATGTCTTGACACAATCAATTTCTCCTTCTGGGGCCGCTATGCCATCCAAACACATGTCTTGACACAATCAATTTCTCCTTCTGGGGCCGCTATGCCATCCAAACACATGTCTTGACACAATCAATTTCTCCTTCTGGGGCCGCTATGCCATCCAAACACATGTCTTGACACAATCAATTTCTCCTTCTGGGGCCGCTATGCCATCCAAACACATGTCTTGACACAATCAATTTCTCCTTCTGGGGCCGCTATGCCATCCAAACACATGTCTTGACACAATCAATTTCTCCTTCTGGGGCCGCTATGCCATCCAAACACATGTCTTGACACAATCAATTTCTCCTTCTGGGGCCGCTATGCCATCCAAACACATGTCTTGACACAATCAATTTCTCCTTCTGGGGCCGCTATGCCATCCAAACACATGTCTTGACACAATCAATTTCTCCTTCTGGGGCCGCTATGCCATCCAAACACATGTCTTGACACAATCAATTTCTCCTTCTGGGGCCGCTATGCCATCCAAACACATGTCTTGACACAATCAATTTCTCCTTCTGGGGCCGCTATGCCATCCAAACGTATATCTTGACACAATCACTTCACGGTGAGGACTGAGCTATCCTATCAAGACGTCGGACATTACTGCCCGTAAGCCCAATCCCCCTCCCAGGCGTATCAAACTATCATTCAAGCAACCCCTCTCTAGTGCTACTGCACATGGACTGATAGGCTTGGTACCAGCGTTGGAATGCGTGTTCACTTTCCTGAGCTAAGCTCGTGAGTTTCCTCACTAATGATAGAAGTTTATATACTAATCCGGGTGGAAATGTACAGGAATTAACAATAATTTCCCAAAATTTCCTCAGAATTTTCATATGGTCACCAACATATGTGGTCGACCATGTGCATATTTCCCTACATTGGATGGTACGGCGTGAAGAGGCTTCCTTCCCATCACCAGTACATCCTCACCAGCGTAGCCAATACTAACGTCATTAATACCAGTCAGTATGTTTTAGAATGACCAACTATCTCATTGAAAGTGAGGGTAATTCATCGAAAACAGTCGGTAAAGCATCAGGAGAAATCTCAATTTCAGAAAAGTTGGTAGACTGTGGAGAACTCGGGTAAAACATTGTATCGACCAAAATGCACTGGTCACAGCTTTACTACATCCAAGAAGGCTACCGAGGTTTGGAAAATTGCATATATATTTCCGTATAAATATTATATTAAGAACACCCCCAGTAGCAGTCTCACAAAGAGGTATGATAAGGGTATTATAGTATTACCTCTTAGCATTTGACGGCTATCCTAACAGCTACCTCGGCCACAAGAATTCCTGACCTAGGAAAAATTCTGAGCGAATGTTCGTCTCAACCGTAGACGAGTTGGGATAGGCGTGGTATGGTTGATATCGCACGCATGCGCAAACGGTGTGGAATTTTCAAAACAAAGGCGAGCGCTTTTGGTTTTCCATTACCCCAACTTCCTGTCTCCAACTTTAACCTCAAGACTGTGTTGAGGTTTATATCTGCTTTCCTCAACTGAGCTCAAAAGTCTCCTCAGGAGATTACAGACGAATACAGAAACCAATGAGAAACTCCCAAAATTTCCGCAGAATTTTGATATTGTCACCAACACACGTAGATGACCATGTACATATTTTCCCACACTGCTTCAAGATGTGAATATCCCCGCAAGGGGCGTGTGCTATGCAGATTATACCAACTCAAGTATTTTGTTCTCCATCTGTTCTCGCAGAGGCCATTTCTGTTCAATGTTGCCCAACGCGGCACCATCAGCATTCCTCATTCCCACCGCTAACACAACGACAGTCCAAGCTCACGGGCTTTTAGGTCACCTCATACCATCTTTTCGCCACATCATCAGCAGCTCCCTTCAGGTTGGATATTATTCACTCTCCTGTTATTAATCGGTGTTGGAGTTCTCTATTGGCACAGCAGAAGTGCCGACCGTAAGGCCCGGAAAAGCTCTCGCCTTCCTGCCCGACGGCCCACCAGAGTAAGCTCCTCTTACAAAGGGAAATCAAGCTGTCGTTTTAGGCTAGCCTTAGTCGTAGTTTGAGGCGGGAGGTTGAGCGGGCTTCGGTCACGCGTAAGTTGAGGAAGAGGGGTTGAAAAAAATTCTTTTTACACCGTAACACTGGCATGAAAATTTATTTCAGTGTCACATCGATCGATTCATTTCATGATGAAATGAATAGGCTTATCACTACAAGTGCGAAATATTTCTTATATTCAGCGGCGGGGAGGCCTCCACTACCACCAGTGATGGTCTCGGGCGATGCCGTCCCCGCGCCTTCCTCTGGAAGGAGACCCTCGAGCTACGCTGAAAGGAAGAGGAGTACGCTCTCAGCAGAACGGGTGGGATTGTGTATACTCATTATGTGTCTGGGATGACATGTATGGTAGGTGGCTGAAGTTACTGATGCCTTGCTGGGAAATAGGACAGGTATTATCATGGTGCTGATTCCCAGTCTAAATGGTGTAGCGGTAGGGTTTCGTTGTATCATTCATTAGGTGTAGGGTTCAATTCTCCGGCATGTCTTTTCTTAGGTTCTGATTATTCCTCCACGGCCTCCAACTGGGATGCTCAAAGTGGTGAGTTGAACCAACCCCATACCACTCCTTCCGCACTTTCGCCTTCAATACTCAACCCGTATGCTCTTCACGTTTCAGATGCCTCCTGGAGAGGCGTCACTGAGGAGAAAGTGGCCGTGGTAATATCATCCACCCGGCTCTTGTGCGTGTGATCCCACCGTTAATGTAGATTCCTAAGCGAGCGGATAGCGAAGCCTCGACAGCTGTTGGGAGGTAGGGGGAGTTTAGAAGGACCTTCCTATTCAGTGTAAGTGACTTCAGTTCAATCCCTGCGGCCAGCAAACGGCTCCACCCGATATTCGCGAGGAAGTTCTCGCAAGAACAAACCCCTGCTAGTGGTTCGAATGACCGGGATTGGACCAAGGATGAGAAAAGTGTGTTAGTACGAATTTCGGATGTCTAGATTTCTGCTATTTTTCAGGAGAAAACTCCTCATCGTGAGTGAGAGAGGTCGGTGTTGGAAAACATAATTATCAGTTGTTTTTATAACCACAAGTGATCTGCGTTGCCGCGTTTTGCATGTTTATTGTGGAAGATGTGAATCCTGAGTGTGTATGGTATTGAGTTGGAGGGAGTGGTAGAGATTGATCATTAAATTGACATTATCGTCAAACCTGGTGGAATAAGACATCCTCAGAGTTCGGAAAGTGCTCCAGTGTGGTACCATAATTCTACTACATTACTATCTGACGGGAAACCAAGCCCAGCGAGCATAGTTTCTGTGTAAACGAAGAGTACTACTTCATCAACTACCTGTCGATTCGCAACTTCACAGCTCTCAAAAACGATGTTGAACAGAATATGATGAACTGTGTTAAATGATTATGTAAAACTCCCTCGAGTCGATCAAGTAGTGAATAAAGTCACTTATGGAATGCCGATGAACTCCCATGGCGAAGTGACGAGGTCGGTCGGTATTCAGTGTCGTTGGCATACGTGTCGGTGTATTTTAGGGAGTTCACACACGACTTGGGTTAGGAGTGTACAAAACCCACCGAGAATCTTACCGAAATTCCCCTCGAAGTTTCCTTACAGTCGTGAATATTTTCCCAATTTTGGTCTCACCACTTTTAGGCACCGCACTGCAATGGACGGCAGAGGTCGATAACGAGGTGGTTGGGTTGCCATGAGGCTCCCTGAATGCTCAGTGTTGGAGTAGGAATATTTGATTGCTTTCCTCAGCTACTGAGCTCCAGGAGTTTCCCCATCAAACAAGTCAACTACTAATCCGGGTGGAAGTGTACAGAAATCAACGAGAATTTCCTAAAGATTTCCGTATTGTCACCAGCACCTGTAGTTGACCATGCAAACACTGTTTCGGCCATATTGACGTTTTGCGTTGCCCAGTGGAAGGGATTCATCCTCTCAAGTTTCACCGACATTTTTTAGATGATCACCCAAGTCGCTACTTCCAGCGATCGGACGATATTAACTTTACGTTCAATCGAGTGCTTAGAGGCTCCCCTCGAACTACTCCGTTCCGTGTGGACTTATGCCCGCCCGGTTTTGACCAGTTCTCTGGTTGAACGGGTTTTCCACTGTTCTGGTCGAGACCCCGAGGAAATGCTCGTTTTCAAGAAGACTAGTGGTTCCGGCCTACTCTTTCTGGTTCGACTCTCTAACGGTTGGGGTGTCGGGGAGATTGGGGACAATCGTCGTTGTGACGGTCAACTTCTACGTATCATAGGCGATGTTGATCTTGGTAGAGCCCCTTCGGCCTGCCTCGACCCTCGTGATGACAGTATTATTTCCCTATCTCAACAAGGACGTGTATTCAGATGTTCACACTGGTCCACTGCGACTCCCCAGAGACCAGCGCTGTGGCAACCTGTACGTGGGGGCAGACGAATATCGAATTACATGCATGATATCATCTGTGCTCCTGATGGGGCCCTCTGGGGCCTGTCAAAACCACACAGGTCAACTCTGCCCGGTCTCTTCGGCGTCTCAAGGACCTCCCTGGAGAACCGGTCCAGACGAGGGTCCATCACTACACAAGAAGAGCACCTAGTCCACTGCCTTGCGTGTGCGTACTCCACTGGAGTTGTCTTTGCATTACGACCAGTATTGGTTAACGACAAGTGCATTAAAGAGCAGCTTGTTGAAGTTGAGCCAGTTGGTGTTAACGAGATCGAGTTCGAGCCGGTGTTCACTTTCGAGCCTCTTTGGAATCCATGGTTCGACGTAGGGTCCTCTCGGGCCTTCATTACTGGTCGCTCAGAGTGTATGATTCCGATACTATTCATTTTCGATTTGCACGCATGCACAATTATTTCCCGGTTGTCTCTTCCCACTGCTTGCCCACCGATTACGCGTATATACACTGCGGATTCGGAGGCCCTTTGGGGTGTATCCGTCCGAGCACGTGAGGTCAGAAAAATACGCTTATTGAGCAACTGAGCTTATGTGTACTTTCCGTTAATGACAACAATGAAATCAATTTTCTGTTCAGATTTTCTGTAGAATTATGGTGCATTAGTGTTGGTTAATCGGAAACTATTCAATGGTGTTTCACCCTAGTGATATGAAAAACACTATTGAAAAATATATTTCACGACTACTGCATATTACCGCGAATATCGCGTTTTTCACCGAGTAATACGCCACAAACGGGTGAAACTCCACCTTTGGGACTCTGAAACTACACCGCTTCCCAATCCACTAGATCGGATCTATTCCACGAATTGTCACTTCAAGTTCATATACTGCCACATATTCCAACTTCCGCTGATCGAATTTTTGCCTCTCCCGTTTAACATTTTTCATTTCAAATTCATTCCTTTCCGAGTTGATTTCGCGATAACCAGAAAGGGAAACGACAATACAGTATATGGAAATGGGTACGGAAAAATATCGTCGTTCACCAGAAATTGGAACGGCAGTATATGAATTCGAGGTGACCAATGGTCACCTCGAATCTAAGAATCGTCATTGACCATTCTCGGAATGGATCGGGAAATGGTGTATTTAGAATCGACTCTCAAAAGTTGTGTGCGTGGGTTCGAAGTCCAACGCCGAAAACCGGCTCAGTCAGATTAGCACCGATGTGTCTTACTCCGAAGGGATGAAGTCAGGCAAGTTCATTGAGCACACAGAGTAGCACTCAGGCAGGGGATAGGGCAAACCTAGGATACTTTCTAATAGAAAGTTTCTATCCTCTCGGCAGGACGGCTACGCTCCTAGTACGACCACGAAAAACTGGTCTTTCCTACAAGGTGTCGACCACAAGCATCATCTCCGCAACTCGAAAAGTCCATGCCGTTGAAATTGATGATGGCGCCCACTCAATCGCCAACCCCTAGCCGTGTCATTCACAGTAACTAGGTGTACTATCACGGTGGTAGTACACCTAGTTACTGGTGATACTATCACCAGCTACCCACATATACAGTTCAACAGCCACAAGGCCCAATCAGCAGTTATCAGTCACATAAAAACGCTCGTTCTAGGCTACTGCCTCTACTGTGTCGATTACGTTGCTGTTATATATGTTGGCTTTCCTCAGCTGATCCTAAGAGTTTCCTCGTCAATTATGAAAGTTCTTATACGACCTGGGATTAAAACGTTTAGGAACTAACCAGAAATTCCCTTAGATCTTTCATATTGCCACCAACATATTTGGTTGACCATGGGTGTATTTTCCCACACTGGTTGTCACTTGTACGAACTCAACTCTCTCGTAATAGAACATTGACTCTTCACGGGATCACCAGACCAGGAGGTCCGAACATGCGTTCAACCCATTGCTTCGTTTTAGTCAAATAGAACTCAGGATCAGAAGCATAGTTCAAGTAGGCCCTAGCAGGCCATGTCAATGACGCCACTGTAGACTTGCCGTACAGGGCGGGCTCTATGTTGGTTCCCTCGTGCCACTCGTTGAAAGACGTTATAGAAACCTGAGGAAAACACTGGTCGCGACTTTGTACATGCGCCATACCATTTTTGGTCGAAGTCTGGCAGCCTCGGAGAACATATGGTCGAAGTATTGACCATCACGACGATCGCGAGTGTTGGCGAAGTTCCAAGGCCGCACCTCTACGTCAATATACCCTGGCCCTACCTGAACCATTGATTTCCCTAGAGAGTGGTATATAACTAAATCACTTTATTTCGCCACGCTAAAATGAAGGGAGTTTGCTCACGCTCGGTATAAAGTAAATGCCAGCCTCTTGCGCGACTCGGCCCATGTAGTGCCAGTTGGAAGGAGTACTGCCGTACACGAAACCAGCTGCTGCGAAATAGGTATAGAACCCATCTGCGAGAGAGTTCATGCATAACACAATATCGCAACAGTAACTCATGAGCTCATCAGTAAAGTAAAAACTCTGCAAAATTTGTAAATGTTTATATGGCTTCGTGAGCCTCTCTACTCACCGAATCCTGATTTGGTATAAGTCGAGTGGGCCGCCTCGACCCATAGAAAGATCGCTGTGCAGTCCAAACCGGTTTTACCGCGGACCGACAGGTCCCCACTCGGGGTCAACAACCTAGCCCATTCCTCTGGAGAATTGTGGTAGCTATCGTAGATGTATCTAGGCTAGAACTCAACAATCATTATATCGGCTATTGCAACTCACACGAGAGGAAGAAGCGTTCCGTCACGAACATTGGCGACTCTGTGAAGCGCTGGGTGCTTCCCGTAGTGTGTGTGAATGTATTCAAAGTCTTTACGTACCGTAGACGGGTTACGGCCTACACTTGCAGTGTCGAGATATACGCTCGCCTTTCCTCAGCTGAGCCCAGGAATTTCCTCACTAATTGTAGGAGTTCATATACGAATTCAGGCAGAAGCGTACAGAAATTAACAATAATTTTTCACATTGTCACCAACATATGTAGTTGAACCCAGTGTTGGAGTATATGTTCGCTTTCCTCAGCTGGGCTTGAGAGTTTCCTCATTAATTATAGAAGTCCACATACGAATTCGGGTAGAAGTGTACAAAAACCTCCAAGAAATTTCCAAAATTTCCTCCTAATTTTCATTTTTTACCAACACGTCATACGAAGCCGTCAGTGTATCACACCTTCGTATGGCTCCAAGTGAATAGCAACTCTCATGCCGTGAGCCCACGCGATATCGAGTAGTAATGCTCGCAATATGTCGACGGTTTGGTTTAGATCGTCAAGCGCTGGGTCGTGGAGACCAGGGGGATACCTCGGGTTCGGTTTGATACTAGGATTTCGCAAGAGTGTGGTACCAGCTCACAACAGCTACACCCAGGCCAGCCCTCTTCATCATGTCCATATGAGTGGCGATGGTTTGAGGGTCCAGCGAGGAGTAGGGTCCGAGCTGAGGCCAATACGATGACCCTATGTCATCATTCTCGGGGATATGCTCGTCTTCAGCGTATCTACGATGAGACTGTTCCTCGTCGTAGAGTATATGTTTGATTGACGTTCTCAGCTCAGTTCAGGAGTTTCTCCAAGGCACTATGGAAATTCGCGCGTGACTAAGAAGAATGCTTTACAGAGACTAACAGGAATCTCCCAAAATTTTCATGAAGACCTGGACACGCGTAGTTGACCACATGGATGTTTTCCCAACGCTGAGTAAGAAACCGTTTACTAGGGTTTCTGACTATTTCGTGTCTCACTTTTTGGCAATTTCTTGGTCCCAATGAGACAACCGCTGATGATTCCAATGAGACCAGTTCCCATCCCTATCCTTGTTGCGATACCACATGTAATAGAATACATGAGCATTGCAACGCCACCCACAGGAGCTATCACTAAGTGTTGGTTCGCTAGTCACGACTGCGGACTGGGAAGACTTGGTCGTCGTTACTTTCTCGCGAGTACTCAGAGTTGTCGGACTTGCGTTCACCTTTACAGTGTCGTCAGTGGCTATGAAAACGCTGTTGAGATTTCTTATTGGTCTGCTTTTGAGAGGACCTCTTAGGTGATGTTCATTGTGTGAATCAGAAGAGTTGATTAGAATAAGGAGAAGGACAATCACATATGTGAACGAAACGATGCCGATGAGAATGGGAGTAGCTGATCGCCATTTTGAGAGACGCATATGAAATAACTTATTGAGATCCGCCCATTCGGACTTTGTCGTTGGACGAGGAAGTACCGATTAATCTCGTACAACAAAAGTTGTCAATTCTTAGCAGAAATTTCTATCATGGTACAGATACTGGCCAAATATCACTATAGAGAGCAAATCATGCGAATACAGGATCAAGACATACAACAGAATGGTTTTTCCTCACGAACCATAAGCAGCCCTCGTTACTAACAAAAAATCGGCAGAAATTAATACGTGGAAGTGGCACACGAATAAAAACAATATTCTGACGGAGGTCTATGATGGACACAGTAAGCGTCTTCGTTCCGTGGTGATAGCCAATTATGAAGCACTGATCTCTCTCATTATCAACGTCAAGGTCACGACCATATACATCCAACTTGACAACTTCGCTTAAGACGTTCCTGGGAATAGAAATGGCGCTTACAACAGAGTCATTCGTGTCTCGCTGGAGTAGGAGGATTTGAGACTTCTTTTCGCTTTCGTACACACACAGGCCTTCTGCTGGACGCTGACTGCAGTCAATAACAGTGCTCGGTAATCCATCTTGATCGATACGAATCACGGATTCACCTTGCCATGAGAGGCCATAGAAACAACCATCATGAGAAGAGAAGACGGGTTTGAAGAGACAATCAGCAGTGGTCCTTCCAGAAGTCCATGAGGGCAGCAACAGCCCGCTCCGTGACTCGTCCCGTTCCCAGTTCGAGAACCGGCACATGCGTCCAGTGTTTTGTTCGATGCTGATTAGTTGTCGACTTTTGCTATCATACGCCAGACAGAGCAGAGTACCCACATTGAGGGTTTCGTGTTCATTAAGATTGTTGTTTGAGGTGAGTTCGAGGACGACACATTCATAGAGGCTAATGTCTCGCAATGTGAGCAGACCAGAACCATCTGCTAGTCGGCAACAGGATGAGGGGGAGATGTCGGTCGCGACGATTCTAGGGCGGTAAAAGCCTCCAGTCGAGGCAACAGCAATTCCCAAATGTCTAAGAGGCATCAGTTGGGCAAGAATCCTCCATAGCGCGTAACGAGTGCCTGGATAGTCAGTGCCGATCGCTGCCTCTTGCTGTGAAATGCGGGAGACACTCTGTTCATGAGCCAACTACACGAGTGAAAAATTCAGCATCTATTTCATGGCTATTTCTGGTACATCTCTGAATGGGTTCTCTCGAAATGCATATCTACTCAAGTGATTCTGTCTGAAGCAAGCTCAACGTCGTAGATTTTCTGGTCACTTCATACCCTTTTAAAGTGACAGGCCGAAAACCCAAGTACTTGACGAGAAACTTTGATCTTCCGAATTCGGCTGAGGAAAAGATACGCTCCCTAATGAACTTGGGTTACTCTAGCCCAACTTGATAGAAATGATTTGGTAACGACTTTACTTGAGTTAGATAGTCATAAAACATAGCGTTGTTTTTCTTATGATCTTAGCAGGATACTCAGCGCAACAAGCTGCAAACATAAGAAAATACAAAACTACTTATATCCTTGCAAGTGTCTATACACGTCTACTGAGAACTACGAAGAGATTAGATGACGACATGTTTGTGGGAGCATACAATAGCCACCCACTGTGCGATGTGAGAGACAGAAAATCAGAAAATAGCACAAAATCTAATTCTTCGAGGCGATGTCTTCGATCCATATCCCAACAATACGATAAAAGTGGTGCTCATGTTGTTCATTGGTCGAATCGGAAAAGTTGATTAGTGTAAGGAGAAGGACAATCACATATGTGAGCGAAAGGATGCCGATGAGAATGGGAGTAGCTGATCGCCACTTTAAGAGACGCATATGAAATAATGGTTCATATGCATTGAGATCCGCCCATTCGGACTTTGTCGTTGGACGAGAAAGTACGAATTCATCTCGTACAACAAAAGTTGTCAATTCTTAAAAGTCCTATCATGATCCATGTACTGGCCAAATATCACTATAGAGAGCAAATCATGCGAATACAGGATCAAGACATACAACAGAATGGTTTTTCCGCACGAACCATAAGCAGCCCTTGTTACTAACAAAAAATATGCAGAAATTAATACGTGGAAGTGGCACACGAATAGAAACAATATTCTGACGGAGGTCTATGATGGACACAGTAAGCGTCTTCGATCCGCGGTGATAGCCAATTATGAAGCACTGATCTCTCTCGTTATCAACGTCAAGGTCACGACCATATACATCCAACTTGACAACTTCGCTTAGGACGTTCCTAGGGCTAGAAATGGCGTTTAGAACAGAGTCATTCGTCTCCCGCTGGAGTAGGAGGATTTGAGACTTCTTTTCGCTTTCGTACACACACAGTCCTTCTGCTGGACGCTGACTGCAGTCAATAACAGTGCTCGCTGATCCATTTTGATCGATACGAATCACGGATTCACCTTGCGATGAGAGGCCATAGAAACAACCATCATAAGAAGAGAAGACGGGTTTGAAGAGAAAAGCAGTGGTCCTTCCAGGAGTCCATGAGGGCAGCAACCCCCCGTTCCGTGGCCCGTCGCGTGACCAGTTCGATAACCGCCACATGCCCCCAGTGCTCGGTTCGATGCCGATTAGTTGTCGACTTTTGCTATCACATGCCAGACGAAACAGAGTACCCACTCTGAGGGTTCTGTGTGCATTAAGATTGTTGTTTGAGGTGAGTTCGAGGAGGACACATTCATAGAAGCTAATGGCTCGCAATATGAGCAGACCAGAACCATCTGCTAGTCGGCAACAGGACCAGGGGAGAATGTCGGTGGCGACGATTCTAGGGACGGTAAAAGCCTCCAGTCGAGGCAACAGTAAATCCCAAATGTCCAAGAGACAATCAGTCGGCAAAAATCCTCCATAGCGCGTAACGAGTGTTTGGATAATTAGTGCTGATCGCTGCCTGTTGCCGTGAAATGCGGGAGACATTCTGTTCATGAGCCAACTACACGAGCAAAAAATTCAGCATCTATTTCATGGCTATTTCTGGTACATCCCTGAATGGGTTCTCCCGAAATGCATATCTACTCAAGTGGTTATGTTTGAAGCGAGCTCAACCTCTTAGGTTTTCTGGTCACTTCATACCCTTTCAAAGTGACAGTTGAAGAACCCAAGTACTTGACGAGAAACTTTGATCTTCCGAATTCGGCCAAGGAAAAGATACGCTCCTCAATGAACTTGGGTTACTCTAGCCCAACTTGATAGAAATGATTTGGTAACGACTTTACTTGAGTTAGATAGAATCATCAAACATAACGTAGTTTTCTCTTATGATCTTAGCAGGATACTCAGCGCAACAGGCTGCAAACATAAGAAAATACAAAACTACTTATATCCTTGCAAGTGTCTATACACGTATACTGAGAACTACGAAGAGATTAGATGACGACATGTTTGTGGGAGCATACAATAGCCACTCACTGTGCGATGTGAGAGACAGAAAAGGCTCTGCCCGAATTTAGCCAAACCCGATTTTAACCAACTAAAAACCGCGCGCCATTATAATCTATTAATATATATATTAGCATTATTTTACCCAATCGCTTGGGGAACGTTTAAGCAATAACAGGTAGCCATGGAGAACACTCAAAAACTTTTTGTTATGTAGAGTGTATGGTTCAGTGGTTAAGTTTCGTGTTTGTAAGTGCTACGGTATAGGATACGAACCTTGTGCTGATCTTCGTGGGTGGACATGTGTTATAGAACTCAAATCCCCAGAGTTGGGTGAAGATCTCAATAGTATTAATTAGTGATGACTGATTAGCAGCCGTTTCATTATCATCATGGGCGTGCGGTACGATAGATACTTGGGCGATCTGAGGACACTGGGGCGCCGGTTTGTTGCTACTAGTTGCAACAGAGAGGGATAGAAATATATCAGACAAAACGGAATTGAATATATACTTATTATGTGCCGAAAGTGTGAACATCGCCCTAACACCAATCAAACGTGATGCTTATGATCGATCGGGAAATAGACAAGTGCACCCTATGTCACGACACTGAAAGGAAGCGTCCCTGAACTCATCATATATATATGTTCCGGAACTTCGCACCAGATGTTACACGTGTCACAGGCAATCCACAGCCCAGTAGATAGATGAAGGGGAACGACCGATCTCTGGATTTCCGGCAGATGAGTGGTCTCGTTCTCACCGAGGAAGTGTCGTGGTGGTGACAGCTGTGGAGGGTTTACCACCGAGTGGTCCTCCGGGCCAGAATTGCCACTAGCTGGGCTGCTCTTAACCTCCAACTTCTTGAAGTCCTCGAGAAGCTCCATCGAGAGATGTGCAAGCTTCACACGGGAGAGATGTACCTTGCCCATAGGCTTTCCAGATAGACTTTCGATCTCGGCGATCTGGTCAGAGCTGGTAGGAGCCTTGTAAAGTACAGGACCGACCCATCGGGGAGACAACTTGGAAAAGCCCGTACTGGCCTTAATCCAGAGTGGTGTACCAGCTTTTAGAAGGGTGCTCTGGTGCCGTCGTCGGTGTTTGCCAACAACCTTCAACTGATTCTCGTAGAGAGTGGCATCGAGGTGCCGATGAAACTCGTCCATCGCGGCGTGGAAGGCATCTCGTCGATCTTTCAGAAGGGCTTGGTATGTAGTCGCCGAATGCAAGGGAAAGTCACCACTCTCACTTTCGAGCTTGTTGACAAAGATCTGAAGCTGCTGGTTCGGACGGTAACCAGAACATTTGGGGGGCATCTGTGGATTGTAGGTGAAGGTTAAGTCATTGGGTGAATGATAGCCGAACTCTTCACATGCTGACTGGTTGAGGACGAAGGCTACCGCTGGCAGTAGTTCATACCACGGAGTAGTTGGCATCGTGGGGTTGCGGCGCTTCTCCTCAAGTTGAATAGCTCGTATGCTCGACCACACTTCTTTATGGACGCGTTCCATGTATGCCTGACGGAACGGCGCATAGCTTATACCAGGAAGAACCTTCAATCCCACAGAATGCGCGAAGGACATGACCTCAGCGCTACAAAACGACCGATCGGCGTCGCACGTGACGAATAGCGGGAAGCCGAAGGTCCAGCAGTAGGATTGCAGTAGGCGACGAGCAGACAAGGCACTCTTGTCAGGAGATAGTCCAAAGTAGTTGAAACGCCTCGACGGGTCATAAATGTGAAGAGCATATCGGGGTTGAGGATCCTGTCCTTGGTAGGGAGCCTGTTCCTTCTGACTCACTGGGCCCAGCCAAGCGATAACAATAAAGTTGTTCGCACCGAAGTCGCGAGATAACAACTTGGGAGCGGTGTCAGGGAAACTCCCTGTGCCCTTGGCCATCTGACACGCCGGACAACTCTTGCAGAACGACCTCACATACGTGGAGAGATTCTTCCAATAGTAGCGAGAGAGCATGTAATGGTACATGTATTTACTTGGTCTATGACAGAAGAATACATGGACCATGCTCAGTACTCGATTGCGGGCCTCGGATGGGATATATAGGGCTCCATCTGACTGTGAGGCAATGTGACCGACCTTGAGCCGCAGCACTGCCTGACCATCCTCTGACTGGACTTCGAACGTAGCCTTCAACCTCGCACGTTCGTCCTTAGGCACATCCTTGACAAGGGACTCAAGCAAAGCTTTGTCAAAGTTCGAGTCGTCCCCAGTGACGATACGTCGACAGACTGCTGTGAATGCGTCCTTCTGCTGAAGACTCACGACATAAGAATAGATGTCACTCTCAGTGTCAGCGTCAGGGCTGGCTGCAAGAAAGACTACGGCGTCTTGACCAGGGTTGTCGAATAGCTGTGCCTCGGTGCCGAGGTCAGCGTGGCTCAGCGTGCAACAGACATGGTCGACCTCCCTCGAAGCCTCGTGTTGGGACCGTACCATTTCAACCCACTGCTGTGCAGCACCACGATCAAGGAGGTGAGGGTCGATACCACGTGAGTAGGGGTCTGCCAAGTTGTGGGAACTCGGACAGTGTATGAGATGGGTATGCCCAACACCATTAGGGCCAATAGCACATACAATTTGACGGATAAGTCGCACAATACGATTGGTGATATTCCACTCCCAGGAAGTCCATCCCTTCGGGAGCTTCTTTGCCGCCTGACCATCCTCCATTCGCATAACCTTCTCGACTCTGGCCTTGACAATAGTGGAGTCGGTGCATAGATAATAGTGCCGATGTAGCGAATGGGGAAAATATTGCATATGTGCGCAGAATACTTGCAGTCCCCATAAAAAGGCTGAGGATTCCTTCCTGACGATGGAGTAGGAGCTCGAGGGGAGAGGCGGAAGACGAGCTGAACACAGATACGGGTTGCCGACATCTGTGCCCGCGATCACCATTCCGTAGCCCGACATAGCCGCATCCGTATAGAGAAATACTGCCTCGCTTACGTCAACATATCTCGGGACACTGCACGTGGTGACAGTCTCGTTGTAGAGATGGAGTAAGGAGCATGCTTGATCGCGGTCTCCAGGTGACAATCTGGAGTCCATTTGCAATCCTGCCACAAAGCAGCACCGTAAAATTTTCTTGAGCTTAAGAAGTATCCACGACGCATGGCCCAGGACGTCATAACAGGTGTGGACAGCGGATAAGAGGCCTCGTACAGTTAACGTCTCGCTAGCATACAATGACGTGTCAACAGGTCTAGGGAGGAACTCATCTTTGGCCGTCCATATAATACCCAGGCCTTCGGCAACTGTAGGGTCCCAACTTCGCTTAGTCTTCTTTTCCGAGAAGTGCTGGCCTCTGGACTTGGTCACCTGGCCATCCTCGTCGTACATGGTCTCGGCCTCACGCTGGGAATCCGCTGCCACAACATAGTCATCCATGTAACGGCCCCTGGCACTGTGATTTAAGTACGAGTGGGTACACAGGGCGATGCGCTTCTCCATAGTGTTCTTGAGCAAATCATCACCGTCTTCTGCCGTTGTCGCCGTAGAAGATGCTACCCAGCTCGAAGATCCTCGGAGTAACCGTAGATTAGCATCCTCGACCTTAAGAACGGCTCGTCGCAGGGTTCTGGCGGCCTCACTCGGTCTCTGGAGAGAGAGCTCCTTAGGATGAAGACCGTGTCGTTCTTCAGGTGTTGCCAGGCAGGCTCCGTCCAGAGCCAGCTTGATGGGATAGGCTTCAGGGTCGTCTAATCTCCCGGTTAGTCGTGCTGCCGTTCTCTCATTCGATTCGGCAATCATGATGCTGCCAGAGAGCTGCAGCACAGCCGGAGAACCAGATATGCCCATTGCTGGACCCAGAAACTGGAAGTACCGATAAGTAGGGGCGTCTTCGTGGCCTTCAATGTTGGCTAAGACAAATGCCATGGTGAGCATTGTACGCTCTGGAACTCGGCAGTTGAGAAATGCGGCCTTTAGGTCGGCCCAAATACAGTACTTGTAAAGCCGACTATAAGCGACACACTCCCATGTACCACGATCTATGTTGACGCCTGCCTTCTGCGCTTGATTACCGACTCTCCAGTCGAAGACGGGTCTCACCGCTGTGCATCTCCCAACCTCACCATCTGGAGTTTTCTTGCCCTTGATCACCGGGAAATGGGGAGTGAAGTAGGCTTGATCTGTAGGAGCTTCAAGCGGTTGGATATATCCGCGCGATAAGTACTCTTCAAAGGTGTTGGTGTAAGCGGATAGAAGACCTCGGCGCTTCAAGGACTTGGCGAGCTTATAGGCATGACTCTTGGCGAACGTCAGGTTCCCATCTGTAGGTGTCAGGCGATCACTGTCCTCATACCAGCTGAAGTCGTGGAGGAATCTGGTACACGAGACGCTCAACATCCCATCCGAATCCAATTGTAGCTCATCAGCGTATGTGCCTCGGAAGCTACAGTGTGGATTGTCAAGAGCTCGTTCGAGTGGGAGAGCCTCCTTGAGGTCGAGCTTGTTGCTGAGAAGCGGCAGATTACCGGCTGCAGTAGCATATAGCTCGAAGCTATAGTCATGATCAAGACCACATTCTGTGAAGGTCGAGTCAGCCACGGCTCCCAGGAAGTTGACAGTGTCGAAGATGCAAAGTTGTGTGTCGCACTCCATGCTGGACACACAAGCGATGATGTCATCGGTGTCGGCTCTTGGGAGTTCTTGGGGGCGTGTCTCCTCTTCACGGACCAGTGCTTGCTCGGGGTCAACGCCGCTATACGCGTGTACACCAGAAGCGTCGAAGGTCATGCCGATGCGGAGAGTCTTCAGGCCCTCAACACCAAGCAGCATAGTCGGAAGCAGGGTCTCCGGGCAAAGAAATCGAAGTCTGTGGACGTCATGTGGCCTCTTGGGGGAGCTGACTGAGACGATCGCCACTCTGTTAGTGGGCATCATCTCACCTGATACCCCCACCGCTTGTATAGCATGCTCGCCTTCTGGTTTGAGCCACTGGACACAAGACCCAAGTGCCTCTAGGATGGCTGGCTGGGCGTAGTTGTACCCTGCTCCCGAATCCAGTACGGCTTTCACCGTTTTGGCATGGGGACTCTGACCGATGACAAGTTCCGTGCAGACCGGACCGGAGCGGTTAAAATGTAGGGTGTCGTGCTCTATCTGGCCGACGTGGAAGGTCATGCTCAACGAGGAAGGATCTTCGAGGGCAACGAGTGGTAGATCTGGGCTGAACACCACATTCGTGGCGTTGCCCTTATTGCCAGGACCTTTTTTATGCTCGCCCTTCCTGATATCCACTAGGGAGTAGGGGCACATACCAGACCGATGATCCTTGGACTCGCACCTTTCACAGCTCAGGGAACCGGCCTTCTCAAGCTTGCAGCTCGACACGGGATGTCGAAAGCTTCCACATTTACAGCGACGATTCTCCTTGTGAGGACGTTCTTCGTCGCAGGCCACAGTCTGGTGCTCGCTGCTGAAACACCGGAAACAAGTGGCCTTTACGCGAGGACGATGTTCTGAGGGACTCTCCTTCGTTACCGGTGGCTCCTTAAGAGCTACTGTTGTGGCAGCTAGGGACGGTGCTACCGCATTTACCGAGGTAGAGGAGGACGTTGATGTCGCTACCTGGAACGTCGCTGGCCACCGTGTCGGCTGCGATGGAGCATCAGTTCCCGGTTGACGGAGATGTCCCAGCGAAAGAGCCTTCTCTTTGACCCTTCTGATGGCTTCTTGAATGTCCTCATAGGAGATGGTGTCGATACATTTCTTCAGAGATGAAGACAGGATCGTTCCCACAGTTTCATACCACCATGCGTTATATGGGCTGTTCAAGTTGTTCCGGACAGCCGCATTGATGTGAAAGGCATGTATCTGCGCACCTGAACCGTTTCCCTCGTAAGCCAACTCCAGTAGGGCTCGACGAATACCATCCAGATAAGTAAATATGTCAGCCTGACCTTGTTTCTCACCGAGAACCTTCTGTATGAGAGCAGTTATATGGACCGTCCTACTGTGGAACTTGTTCAAGTATGCGATTGTAGCTGACCAGAGTTCGCGGTGGTAGGTGTAAGTCCTCGTGTCTTTGCCAACTGTTGCCTCTCTGGTGGCTGCTCGTTTGATCTCTTCTGATAGATCTCCCGAGATGGCGCTGGCATGGAACGCTCTGACTGCCTCTGGATGGTCGATAGTTCGCCATTCTTGCTCTACATGCTTACTCCATTCCCTCAACAAAGTGGTCAATGCTAGACGGGAATCTTCTCCACCGATGAATGGCTGATGGCCTTTTCTGCGCCAGCTGTTGCCAAGGTCTGTTGTCCCCTTGAGGATGACTCTCAGCTCCGACTCGTTGATCCTATCCGATGGGACCACCATAGAGTTAGGCACATTGTAAGGGTAACTGTAGTCTTGAAGTGTTGGTTGTTTAGAGTCAACAGGGCGATAACCAGAGTAGGGTGGTTGATAAACCGGAGGTGGAGCTACATGTCTGAAATGTGTGTGTAGTCCGCCTGAATAGGTATCTGTATACCGGTAGGTTGCTCTCTCTGGCAAATGCTCCTCTTCTCTGTTCTGATGAAGTGACGGGGCATAGCTTAGATGTTGTTGATGGAGTTGTTGAGGGACATCGGCCTCGTAAGTTTCTCTTCGGATGCCACCGGGGTAGAACACACCATAGTCAGAAGGTGAATCTGGCGGAAGGTTACCCTTGTGGTATTGATCCTCTCTAGATCTTCTTGCCGGGATGGTCTCTCTAGGGGATTGACCACTGCGGGGGGCGAGATGATCTGGTCTTAGAGAACGTTGTTGTGGAACATAGCCGGGGAACGAATAGAAGTCGCGCCAAGGAGGAGGTTGCTCTTGGCCTTGATCTCCATCGTCTTCTGGTTGGGCTCGTCCATATGGCCGAAGCTCTCGCGGTAGGTTCAGCGGTGGTGGAGAGGGAGGTCTTCCAGCTAGTCGACGCGACGCTCGGCGGGGGTCATCGGCCAAAGGTGCCTCTAGATTGGCTGGGTCTTCACTCCGGTTTCCTCCAGCTTCGGGTGCTATGGGGCCACCGTTGTCGCCTTGTTGATTTCTCGGATGATTGTGCTGATCTTCGTGGGTGGACATGTGTTATAGAACTCAAATCCCCAGAGTTGGGTGAAGATCTCAATAGTATTAATTAGTGATGACTGATTAGCAGCCGTTTCATTATCATCATGGGCGTGCGGTACGATAGATACTTGGGCGATCTGAGGACAACCTAAGCAATATACTTTTAATTATTTCAGAGCTTAAATTGGGTGTCGTGTTCCAAACCAATCCACTGGTAGAACACAAGGTAGATATTTACTTATAAGAATAGAGTGTATAATAGAGTAGTCAGAGAGCCTCCGAGAGCTTGGAGACAGAGTGGTTACCGTGAACACGTACACGTACACGTTTGCGTATACACGTTTGAACTCACGTCCACAGCGTTTAGCTATAATCTATAGCTAAAAGATACTGGAGTACTTATTATATGAAAGGATACGAAAACTCAAGATAGAGCAAGGTAGCAAGAGGGAGTGGATTACCACATCCTCCCGCCCAGCAATTGCATAACTTAATAATAGGAGTACTAAGTATAATGCAAGATAACATAAAAAATTAAGGAGCAAACGCAGTTCTCATCATTATCTTCTTAGGGATAGCACCAGTTTGACTTCTAGTGACCGGTCTTCGGCCATCACTTGCGGTCGGCGAAACAGTCACAGGAGGAGATGGTGTCGTAGTAGTGGATGTAGTGAGTGCAGGTGGAGTGATTCTCGCATCATCAGATAGAGCTTGGGGACTGTGAACTTCATCTCGCCTCATCAGTATGACCTTCTTCATGAATCCCTCGACATCATTATCCGCAATGTCCGTAAATAGCGGAGTAAAGCTGCTCCTCTGCTCATCAACAGTGGAACACAGCTTACAATTGTTGGTAGAATGCACCTCAAAACCGTTGGGAGTTTTGACTACCAGGGTATGAGCTGTAGCAACTTGGACAATATAGGGCCCTCGATAATTATCAGACATTTTGGAGGATTTACGAGTGAACACGTAAACCTTATCACCGGGATTAAAAGAGGATGTTGACGATAGAGGAGATCCTCGTCCTCTAAGGCGTCGGGACTCCCGATTCTTCTCGTAGGCTTCGATAACCTCTCGTAGCCTGGACTGACGCAGTAATTGACGACGAGCGGCATTAGTAACCTCAACCGGTTGATTGTCCACAGCATCAGCATTTGTGCAGCTTACCACGGCCTTGCCGGCATCACCATGTTCAGGATCAGGAAGGCCAGGAACTCGAGGTTCACGACAATGGAGAAGATAGAAGGGGGAGCAACAGGCATCCAGTCTTCGACGAGCATTCACTAAGAGTAAGGCCTTCTGCAGTATGAGGTTGAAGGCTGACAATGTAGGCTTGAGACCTCTCAGCAAGCACTTGAGCGTGTACGTCAACACTGCATGGACCCGTTCAGTGGCACCGTTCATAGCAGGGTTATTTAGACCACTAAATAGCAACCTAGTACCGTGTTGAAGGATGGTCTTGCGAAATTGACGATTGGTAAAGCCCTTATGGTTATCGGCAAGCAGGTACACCGGCCACCCACGACGCCACAGAATAGATGATACAGAGTGGCAGGTGTCGTTCTTGTCAAAGGAGTGCACATACTCAGCATCACAAAACCCGGAGACAAGGTCGCTAATCACGATCAGCCTGACTGTAGCTAGTCGTTTATTAGGATTAGATCCATCATCATCATTCTGACAATGGTCACTGATCTTCAGAGGGCCAAGACCATCAACAGCACAATACTGCCATACGTCTAACTCCGTGATCTTCTTTGAACCTCCAGTAGGCTGATAACGTCGTTGATTTCTCAATGGCATACACGTGGTGCATGTTCGCAAGGTTCTGCTAACAGTAGCACCAATCTTACGCCAGAAGAATCGCCGAGAGATAATATTACGAGTACGGACTCGTCCAACATGACCCATACCACAATGATACCGTAATATAATCAATCGCTGGAGAAAGTGTTCTCGAGCTGGCACAACCAGTTGCTGGAGTAGCTCATCTGAGATGAGTCATCTCCATCATATCTACTTTGTCGTAACAGTAGTGGCGATTCATCGGTATCATTAGACCAACCTTGAAGCCCTAGATAATCCCGATATGCCCGGGGTATTGGAGTGTTAAAGTCGGTAGGCTTACGGAGCTTGTGGATAATTTCGGCAGTCTCAGGGTCGTCATCCTGAGCCTTCTTCGTCAAAACCTCAAGTACATCACGAGAAGGCGTATACAAGCCATCCAAGGATTGCGAACGCCAGACATCGAAGACCTTGATCATTGTACCATATTGATGGAGTTGCCGAGCCCTTAGATGATCTTTACGGAGTATCTCTTCCGCCCTCGGCACTTCGGCATCGGGCCCGAGTAGCTCAAGCCCATTCAACCATACCATCATGTCATCGATATCGAGTGAGTGAGCTTCATGCTCGGAACTATCAGAGTCGGGCACGAGTTCACAGGTAGGTTTTGATGGTGATGATGAGATATAGTCATATGGTAACCTCAACCGTATGGGCTTGAGATGTACATCGGGGTGAGCAGAATATCCATTTGTGAAGACCGCTTGTAGGACTGCATGACGAAAGGAGCGCTGTCGATCGTAGAAGGGGGAATCAGATTGTGGTGGAGGTAGTCGACCGCGAGACGGACCATCCGCTGGATTTATCGCTCCGGGGCAGTGAGCTAACCATAAGGTAGAGCCATCCTCGTTCAGGGAGTGGGCCAGTCCGAGAATCTTATGGAGACGGGTTACTTCCCATCGTGTCCATCCACGTTTGGGAGCTTCGCGAGTCAGACGATGATAGTTGAGACGGCTATCAGTGAGAAGTACAACAATGGGGAAGGGGCGAAGTTGGGATTGTACCAACAGTACAGTGAGCAAGCCTTGTAAGATGGCGTTCAACTCAGCTCTTGGAGCCTTGAATGTATTACTTGATACCGACTTTCCGAAAATGCCTCCACGAGCAAAAAGTCTCTCACCGTTGTGGCCAATCTCACATACACAAGCCCATGCCTTCAATGTTGCATCCACATAGACACATACAACCTTCTCGCCATTCAAAGATGGTATATGTCGGGGAATCGGGGTGAGGTTACTGATAGTCCGTAAGCATTGTGTGATATCCATAACCATGGTAGCATCAGAGGGATAGTCATCGAACGATAGATTGTCGTCACACTGAATGTACTTATCTGCAGAGAGTAGAATGAGCTTCAAGGACATCCATGATTCCAGAAAAATGCCGATGGGGTCGTAGAACTTGGCAATAACCGATCTCAACTGCTTACGATTCTTAGGTACTTCACACTGCAGATTGTCGATGAGCTTCTTCACAGACGCAGGGTAGATATAGTCTTCCGTAACAAAGTAAAGGTAACCGAGAACCTTCTTGGCAAGTCTGTTAAGATCAACCTTCTGGGAGGTATCACCGACCACAGTATTAACAATGCGTTTTACAGCATTATCTTGCAGCCCTTTGGACTTGAGTGTGAGCACCGTATCATGTAGTAAGCGATCTCTAGTTCCTTGATTATCAGAACCACCAACAACATCATCCATGTAGGCTCCAACGTCATCGTATTCCCTACAGTCATCATCTCTTGCAACCTGGACCCCAACTGTGGAGAGGTTCCAGTCAGAGGAGATGCCGTTCACAGAATAGACATCTTGATCATCGGGACCACCTTGTCGAGAAGATGTGTTATCAACAGGTAACCTGTTTCGAACATAAAGGCCACCTCGATCAGGGAGGACGTTGTCAACGGCATAAAGGCCACCTCGATCAGGGAGGACGTGGTCAACGGGGAAGACTTCTGGGCCGACAAGAGAGCATTGAACCGGTCTCAGCTCACGTTCAACCATGTCTTGCAGACAAAAGGGAGCGTTGGAGAGGCCGAAGAATACTCGGGAGGCTACATATCCGTGGTTATTGTGAACGAAGCAAACAAACCTCCTCACATTAAAGTGTAACACCAGCTGCATAAACGCCTGAGTCTGATCCGTCACATAGATCCATCGATATCGACGGAAGCGGAAGAGATGTCGGAGAGTGCTACAGTGTGTCTTCGGAGTCAGCGGAGTTTTCAAATACCGGTTGATGTCCCTACAGTCCCAAACGGGACGTATAGGGCTAGAAGCTGAGCTTTTGAATACAGGGAAGTGGTAGATACAGTGACATTCGTGACGGATGAGAGTACTTATGGGTACTTCAAAGGCATATCCATTGGCAACCATACTATGGATAAGATCGGTATAGGCATCAAGGTGACCACTCTTAGCGAGACGAGCACACTGTCGGCGATTCTTATAGAGCTCGCTGATAACATTTGACTGAGGACGTGCCTTCGACTTCCATGGTAACGTATAGAATCCTCGCTTCTGACCGTCGGCCTTTGTGATGGCGTAGGTAATACCGTCATCTACAGTCAAGTCGTAGTCGATGGGAGGCCAAGTTGGATCGGTCGTGAGGTCACCATCGAGCTCACTATCAGAGTCTGGCCAACATAGGTTCATCTCCAATATATCTTCGGCCCCCAAGTCGGACCAATCGACTTGTAGAAAATCATTTTCAGCGAGATCGGGCTCCATGACGACAGTTCCTCGATCACTGAGTGCAGGTTCTTGACACGATGAAGTTGCAGCCGTCGCTTTGGTTGAAGCTACAATAGGCACCGAGTCAGCGACTCTTGGAAGCGGTTTATATTCTTGAAGAAACCGATATAGGTCTTCTTCACCCGATGATCGACAAACTCGAACTAGTTCCTTGAAAGTATTCGCTGAGAGCTTCAGTCCACCGGCTATCTGAGAATTCGATATACCTTCGAATCGCCAAAGAGTAGCTTCTGCTCGATCAGGTCCACCACATACTTCAGTAGAAAAGATTATAGGCCGTGACAACGTATCGCATACATAGAAGGTATGGGGCGGAAAATGCCCACCGGGGTCTTCAAGCTGCGGGATGACAAACTTGAGGCATAGGATGACCGATAGCGAAACCGGAGTTCGAGTATTGTTGGCAGCCCTTATAAAGCAGTTAACGACTGGGATCTCTTGATGAACATACCCATCGGACTTGAGCTGGTTGTAGTAAGCCTTAGAAATGCAACATTTGGCCGCACCCGTGTCAAGTAGACCTGTGACCACCCGTGTCTTCGACCTAGATGCATCAGAAAGGAGGAACGATACGTGGTGGGCACTCGCAGTCGACCGAGCGTTACCGATCTCATCACAATCATGGTGAATACCGTCAGCCTTGGTCACAGAATCGTCAATCTCCAAGCTGTAGGTTAGCTGTTGGAGGCCACCTTTATCCACAGAGACTTTATTACCATCCTCGACAGAGCGGTTGGACTTGGTATTGGAAGCATCCGATTTCGAATTGGTAACATTTCCAAAGTCAGATTTCCATGGTAGAGGGCAGATAACACAAGTGTGACCAATTGCACCACAGCGGGTACAAGAGACGTCTGCAGGTAGGTTACAGACCGATACGGGATGTCAACGTCCACAGCGTTTACAGCGCCGAGAGACATGCTCAGGCTCCTTTTGACGACAGTCCTTGGCGTGATGGTTGGCCTTACCACATCGTCGACAAGTAGGTTTAGTCGTACCAACTTGTTGTACATCGTAATCACCATCCTCTTCAACAATGTTCACGTCGGTCGAATGACCTCGACTGGCTTGACGAGGTTTTTGAGATTGCTGCTGTTGACGGCGTTCCCGATCTTCAAGAGTGATGCGACATACCAAACGGCTGTAGGGGTCCAACTGGTGAGTTTTAGCAAACTGTTGTAGATGAGGCGTGATCTTAGACAGTAGGGCTTGTTTAGCAAGCTCTGGTGTCATCGGGTTACCAACCGCTGCCAAGGCACGCTGTGAACCTTCGAATCGGGCCAGAAAGTCGACGAAAGACTCGTCGCTGGATATTGAGAGTGAGTTCCATCCCGCTAGAATATTGGACGTCTCACCATCCGAATCAATAACGGACATCAGACGTGTCCAGAAAAGGTCAACCAACATAGCGTAAGATGACCGTGTACCTTGTGGGTTCGGAAGCATCATATTCTCGAACACATCTGGCTCGATACAACGACGTAGATAGTAGTAGTAGAAGACAGCACAACCAGCATAGCTACTGACAACCTCTTCGAGACGCCTCCTCTTCTTAGAACCCATCACGACTACTGCATATCACAGCGAATATCGCGTTTTTCACCGAGTAATACGCCACAAACGGGTGAAACTCCAATAAACCACCTTTGGGGCTCTGGAACTACACCATTTCCCGTTCTACTAGATCAGATCTATTCCACGAATTGTCACTTTCAAGTTCATATACTGCCACATATTCCAACTTCTAGTGATCGAATTTTTTTCCTCTCCCGTTTAACATTTTTTCATTTCAATTTCATTCTTTTCCGAGTCGATTTCGCGATTACCAAAAACGGAAACGACAATATATGGAAATGGGTATGGAAAAATATCGTCGGTGGCCAGAAATTGGAGCGGCAGTATATGAATTTGAAGTGGCAATTCTTGGAATAGATCGGGAAATGGTGTCTTTAGAATCGACTCTCGAAAGTTGTGTGTGGGTTCAAAGTTCAACGCCGAGATCCGGCTTAGTGAGATTAGCGCTGATGCATCGTACTCCAAGAGGGTTGAAACCAGGCAAGTTCATTGAGCACATAGAGTAACACTCAGGCAGAGGATAGGGCAAACCTAGGATACTTTCTATCCTCTCGGCAGGATACGCTCCTAGTACGACCACGAAAAACTGGTCTTTCCTACAAGGTGTCGACCACAAGCATCATCTCCGCAACTCGAAGAGTCCATGCCGTAAGAATGGATGATGTCACCCATTCCATCACCAACCCCTAGCCGTGTTATTCACAGTAACTAGGTGTAATATCACCAGCTACCCACATATACAGTTCAACAGCCACAAGGCACAATCAGCAGTTATCAGGCACATAATAACGCTCGTTGTAGGCTACCGCCTCTACTGTGTCGATTACATTGTTGTAACATATGTTGGCCTTCCTCAGCTGATCCTAGTTCCCTCGTCAATTATAGGAGTTTTTATACGACCTAGGATAGAAACGTTTAGGAACCAACCAGAATTTCCTCAGAATTTTCATATTGCCACCAACATATGTGGTTGACCATGGGTGTATTTTCCCACACTGGTTGTCACTTGTTCGAACTCAACTCCCTCATAATAGAACTGTGAATTTTCACGGGATCACCAGACCAGGAGGTCCGAACATGCGTTCAACCCATTGCTTCGTTTTAGTCAAATAAAACTCAGGATCAGAACCATAGTTCAAGTAGGCCCTAGCAGGCCATGTCAGTGACGCCACTGTAGACTTGCCGTACAGGGCGGGCTCTATGTTGGTTCCCTCGTGCCATTCGTTGAAGGACGTTATAGAAACCTGACGAAAACACTGGTCACGAATACGTACATGCGCCATACCATTTTCGGTCGAAGTCTGGCAGCCTCGGAGAACATATGGTCGAAGTATTGACCATCACGACGATCGCGAGTGTTGGCGAAGTTCCAAGGCCGCACCTCTACGTCAATATACCCTGGCCCTACCTGAGCCATTGATTTCCCCAGAGAGTGGTATATAACTAAATCACTAATTTTCGCAACGCTAAAATGAAGGGAGTTTGCTCACGCTCGGTATAAAGTAAATGCCAGCCTCTTGCGCGACTCGGCCCATGTAGAGCCAGTTGGACGGAGTACTGCCGTACACGAAGCCAGCAGCTGCGAAATAGGTATAGAACCCATCTGCGAGAGAGTTCATGCATAACACAATATTCAACGATCGCAACAGTAACTCATGAACTCATCAGTAAAGTAAAAACTCTGAAAAATTTGTCAATGTTGATATGGCTTCGTGAGCCTCTCTACTCACCGAATCCTGATTTGGTATAAGTCGAGTGGGCCGCCTCGACCCATAGGAAGATCGCTGTGCAGTCCAAACCGGTTTTACCACGGACCGAGAGGTCCCCATTCGGGGTCAACAACCTAGCCCATTCTTCTGGAGAATTGTGGTAGCTATCGTAGATGTATCTATGCTGGAACTCAACAATCATTAGATCGGCTATTGCATCTCACACGAGAGGAAGAAGCGTTCCGTCACGAACATTGGCGACTCTATGGAGAGCTGGGTGCTCCCCGTAGTGTGTGTGAATGTATTCAAAGTCTTTACGTACCGTAGAAGGGGTACGACCTACACTCACAGTGTTGAGATATACGTTCGCCTTTCCTCAGCTGAGCCCAGGAATTTCCTCACTAATTGTAGGAGTTCATATACGAATTCAGGCAGAAGCGTACAGAAATTAACAATAATTTTTCACATTGTCACCAACATATGTAGTTGAACCCAGTGTTGGAGTATATGTTCGCTTTCCTCAGCTGGGCTTGAGAGTTTCCTCACTAATTATAGAAGTCCGCATACGAATTCGGGTAGAAGTGTACAAAAACCTCCAAGAAATTTCCAAAATTTCCTCCTAATTTTCATTTTTTACCAACACGTCATACGAAGCCGTCAGTGTATCACACCTTCGTATGGCTCCAAGTGAATAGCAACTCTCATGCCGTGAGCCCACGCGATATCGAGTAGTAATGCTCGCAATATGTCGACGGTTTGGTTTAGATCGTCAAGCGCTGGGTCGTGGAGACCAGGGGGATACCTCGGGTTCGGTTTGATACTAGGATTTCGCAAGAGTGTGGTACCAGCTCACAACAGCTACACCCAAGCCAGCCCTCTTCATCATGTCCATATGAGTGGCGATGGTTTGAGGGTCCAGCGAGGAGTAGGGTCCAAGCTGAGGCCAATACGATGACCCTATGTCATCATTCTCGGGGATATGCTCATCTTGAGCGTATCTACGATGGGACTGTTCCTCGTCGTAGAGTATATGTTTGATTGACGTTTTCAGCTCTGTTTAGGAGCTTCCCCAAGACAGTATGGAAATTCGCGCCCGACTAAGAAGAATGCTTTATAGAGACTAACGGGAATCTCCCAAAATTTTCATGAAGACCTGGACACACGTAGTTGACCATATGGATGCTTTCCCAATGCTGAGTAGGAAACCGTTTACTAGGGTTTCTGACTATTTCGTGTCTCACTTTTTGGCAACTTCCTGGTCCCAATGAGACAACCGCTGATGATTCCAATGAGACCAGTTCCCATCTCTGTCCTTGTTGCGATACCACATGTAATAAAATACATGAGCGTTGCAACGCCACCCACAGGAGCTATCACTAAATGTTGGTTCGCTCGTCACGACTGCGGACTGGGAAGGCTTGGTCGTCGTTACTTTCTCGTGAGTACTCAGAGTTGTCGGACTTGCGTTCACCTTTACAGTGACGTCAGTGGCTATGAAAACGCTGTTGAGATTCCTTATTGGTCTGCTTTTCAGAGGACCTCTTAGGTGATGTTCATTGTGTGAATCAGAAGAGTTGATTAGAATAAGGAGAAGGACAATCACATATGTGAGCGAAACGATGCCGATGAGAATGGGAGTAGCTGATCGCCACTTTAAGAGACGCATATGAAGCAACTGCTCATATGCATTGAGATCCGCCCACTCGGGCTTTGTCGTTGGACGAGGAAGTACGAATTCATCTCATACAACACAAGTTGTCACTTCTTAGAAGTCCTATCATGATCCATGTACTGGCCAAATATCACTATAGGGAGCAAATCACGCGAATACAGGATCAACACATACAACAGAATGGTTTTTCCTCACGAACCATAAGCAGCCCTCGTTACTAACAAAAAATCGGCAGAAATTAATACGTGGAAGTGGCACACGAATAAAAACAATATTCTGACGGAGGTCTATGATGGACACAGTAAGCGTCTTCGATCCGCGGTGATAGCCAATTATGAAGCACTGATCTCTCTCGTTATCAACGTCAAGGTCACGACCATATACATCCAACTTGACAACTTCGCTTAGGACGTTCCTGGGGTTAGAAATGGCGCTTACAACAGAGTCATTCGTGTCTCGCTGGAGTAGGAGGATTTGAGACCTCTCTTCGCCTTCGTACACACACAGTCCTTCTGCTGGACGCTGACTGCAGTCAATAACAGTGCTCGTTGATCCATCTTGATCGATACGAATCACGGATTCACCTTGCCATGAGAGGCCATAGAAACAACCATCATGAGAAGAGAAGACGGGTTTGAAGAGACAATCAGCAGTGGTCCTTCCAGAAGTCCATGAGGGCAGCAACAGCCCGCTCCGTGACTCGTCCCGTTCCCAGTTCGAGAAGCGGCACATGCGTCCAGTGTTTTGTTCGATGCCGATTAGTTGTCGACTTTTGCTATCATACGCCAGACAAAGCAGAGTACCCACATTGAGGGTTTTGTGTTCAATAAGATTGTTGTTCGAGGTGAGTTCGAGGACGACACATTCATAGAGGCTACTGTCTCGCAATATGAGCAGACCAGAACCATCTGCTAGTCGGCAACAGGATGAGGGGAGAATGTCGGTCGCGACGATTCTAGGGGCGGTAAAGGCCTCCAGTCGAGGCAGTAGCAAATCCCAAATGTCCACGAGACAATCAGTCGGCAAGAATCCTCCATAGCGCGTAACGAGTGTTTGGATAATTAGTGCTGATCGCTGCCTGTTGCCGTGAAATGCGGGAGACATTCTGTTCATGAGCCAACTACAGGAGTGAAAAACTCAGCATCTATTTCTGGTACACCCCTGAAGGGGTGCTCTCGAAATGCATATTTACTCAAGTCATTCTGTTCAAAGCAAGCTCAACGTCGTAGATTTTCTGGTCACTTCATACCCTTGTAAAGTGACAGGCCAAGAACCCAAGTACTTGACGAGAAACTTTGATCTTCCGAATTCGGCTAAGAAAAAGACACGCTCCTCAATGAACTTGGGTTACTCTAGCCCAACTTGATAGAAATGATTTGGTAACGACTTTACTTGAGTTAGATAGTCATAAAACATAGCGTAGTTTTCTCTTATGATCTTAGTACGATACTCAGCGCAACAGGCTGCAAACATATGAAAATACAAAACTACTTATATCCTTGCAAGTGTCTATACACGTATACTGAGAACTACGAAAAGATTAGATGACGACATGTTTGTGGGAGCATACAATAGCCACCCACTGTGCGATGTGAGAGACAGAAAATCAGAAAATAGCACAAAATCTAATTCTTCGAGGCGATGTTTTCGACTCATATCCCAACAATACGACAACTTACTAGAGTCTTCTGGAAAGACTCACAGGTTGATCAAACAAATATTGGGTCCAACGACTCGACACACCGGTCCTCAGTGATTACCCAGAGGCCCCCATCGCTTCTAACAAATGTTCGTGATAGAGAAATTTCGGGCAAGGACACTTGCGTGCGAATAGATTTGCGATGAATATCAATAATAGCGACTGTAAGCGTATCAGGCCCGTCATAGTAGCCGATCACAAAACACAGAGCTTGCTCATTATCAACATCCATATCGCAATTGATGAGATCCACTTTGCTAACCTCACCGAGCGACTGCCCGTCAAGTGAAATCGCCAACAAAACCGAAATACTGAGCTCGTTCGGCGTTCGATGAAGGAGCAGAATTTGTGGTTCGTGCTCTTCGTGCTCGTACATGCACAGACACTGAGTCTGATTATGCTCAAACTCGAGGAAGGTGCTTATAGTTCCATCAGAATGGATACGAATAATCGAAGCACTTCGCCACGAAAAACCATAAAAACAGTTTTCACGAGAGCAAAAAATTGATCGGCTCATATACCCGAGGAGATTTTGCCATGAAACACGAGACGGCTGCCGCTCAGCCGTAGTAGTAACGATATTGTCGCACTCCCAGTCCGTGAATCGGCATGAACGGCCCGTATTTTGCTCAACACAAACAAGGCCACCAGCAGGTACGTCAATTGCCAGACACAGTAGAAACCCAACGTTCAAGTTGTGGTGCCTTATGGTCTCGCCAGATTGTCGCACTTCAAGAAGACCACATTGATAGCGTTTCCATCGTCGTAGTAATAACAGACCAGAACCATCACGACGCTTGTAATACGGGGATGCCTGTACGCCTATGGCTACTTTCTCTGGCTCGGTGAAACCCGTCAAGCAAGGCTTGGCGAAAGTCCAAATGTCAGACACACAGTCTACTGGTATCAGTGATAAAACACTCCTTGCAAGTGCTTCGACGACTATGACGGAACGCGCGTACTCAGCGGAATACATGGGAGGGTGACTTCTTTAGATGATTCGGTGGAAAGGACTGTTGGAGCGCCGTTAAGGAACAAATCTCAACCTGTGTTGCATCAGAATAAATCACCGTTGAATTGACAGCAAAACACGGAGGAGTCAAAACTGATAGCTCATCATGAATGGAATAGCCCTCAATAACAACAACAACAACGACATCAACAATCACGACAACAAGAGCAACAGCAACAGCAACAATAACAACAACAACAACAACAACAACAACAACGACAATAACGACAACAACGACAACAACAACAACACGAGAAAGATCTCAATGATAAGGAGGCACACTAGAGGCATTTTCGTCAGTAAGATGCTGCTAGAAGCCCTCAGCCTTCGACGCATCAAGTATCTTATTGTACTGGGGTTGGTACGGTGACAAAGCTACAGCAACAGAGTCAACCGACACTGTATCGGTCGGAATGTGCTGGATTCAGGGGATATCGATGATGAGGAATGAGAATGTTGGAGTGACTTGAAGACGCAAAAAATTGTCCTCCATAGTTGCCTTATAATTGTGATGTAGCTGTGTATCGAGCTAGTATGCTGGTCTGCTACTATTGAACTTTCATTAGATCTTTTAAGCTGTTATTGATGTTATCTTCTGCGTGAGATCAAACGGGGTTTCGTTAACTCGAAGCCTTTGAGTTGAAGGATATTGGAAAACCGTCATAGGGACAATGTCTGATGGTATTCGACAGATATAGTGACTGGTGAACTATAAAGTAAAGCTGGAAATGTCAGCATATATGTTCACTTCCTCTCAGTTCGGAAGCTCCATTACTACATTGTGGATAATTCACACAAGGCTTTTGGTAGAAGTATGCGAACGCCAACAATAATTTCCCAAATTCTCTTAGAGTTTTTCCATTGTCAACAACACATGTGCTTGACCGTGTCCAGACTTCCCTATGCCAGACATAACGAGCACCGGGAGGCTCGCACCAAAATGTGCAATTGTTTATGTACCATAATAATATGGTGATTGAGAGTTTGATCGGGTCTTTCTCTGATCCTGGGGCGGTGGCCACTCGAATCGAGGTGCTGTCAACTCGTTGTCCATCAGCGGAGTATCGTGCAACGGGCACTCGACGCGCTGATGCTCGGTCCCGGTTCTCCGTTCTCAGTCGAGGACCATCGAAGCTCAGTAATGTCAGGATGTGTGCTGTCTCTCACCACTTACCGAGGATCCACAAACCTCATATCAAAGCATACTGCATGTCCCGAACTACTCATTGTTACTAACAATTTGTTAGACCACCGATGGGTTCCACGCGCAGTCGGCAAATAATTAGATCGACGCTCCATGTCCCGCGATGCATTGTCCGCTTCCAAACTGAATCCGCCACCCATATGATCTAATCCTTTGACTTTACCGTTTGCCCTCAGTCCGTTTGAGAGCAGTTGAATGGTGGCCGCCACTACACTCGCTAGCCCTTTTTTCACAAAATCCCTCTCACATCAAGTTTACTCGTCGAATCGAGAATGCGAGAATCTGAGTCTCTGAGAACTCTAAGTATCTGAGCCTACTCGTCGAAACCGTGGGCACATTCATGGAAGACGCTTATCTCGACGCCTACACCATAGCACCTACTGTGCAAAGTCATGAACTGAGATGTCCAGTAGTATTGCAAGTCAGTCTGTGAAAAGTTCCTAGCCAGAATTGAACCCTCATCCGAGCGGCTGTTAAACTAGTTCCTTAACGTCTGGACCACAAACACTACATTAACGAAGTATTTAGTAAAAATGCGGCTTAACAAAGATAAAAGAATGTAGGAATTGGGTAGAAATTGGTTGAAAAGTGGCTAACTCGTGGTGCGCGTAAATATCAATGTACGCAGAAATAAAAAATGTCCCCTGTTGTAACATACGATGGTTCGACTTCACCAGACCCGTTGGGAAACCCGACGCAGACATAGTTCCATTATATTATAATGGGGTTTATAATGCAATACATATTCGACTGAGGGAGAGACGGTTTCACAGCCGTTGCAGCCTAATCTGGCCGGGCGGGCGCTACCGTATGTGACTCACAGTGAAGGTGCATTGTTATCACACTCCTCCCACCTCGGGAGCTGCCACTAACTACCAAAATGAGACGAGAGATAATATCAAAAGTTGGGCAATCCAAAATAGAAAATAGACGATCGCAGAGATTAGTGGTATAGACACAGATTGTGGGACTCTTGGACCGAACCATCACTGAGGCGATAAGTCATCTGGTGAGGACCACAGCATTCAGCAATAACGTGAGGGCCGCTCCAGTTCACGCCTAGTGCTGGCTTCGGGCCAGACCACTTGAGCACCTTCTGACCGATTTGAAACACACGTCGACGGGAGACGATCCTCCTCGACTTGGCCAACTTGAGCAGAGTATCAGCTTCGGCCTCATCCAGCGCTTGGTGGATCTTTTGGAGCTCAGCTTCTCTGCGAGCTGCACGCCGCTTCGCCTCAAATCGCACCGAGTCAGCATCCAATGACGCAGCAACATCCTCAAACCGACGGGCAAAGAAGGGTGAGTCCTTGAGACCGAAGTACAGCTGATGAGGAGTGTGGTCACCATAGATGGCACGGGAGTTACAACGTCGCTGAGCTACTGGAAGGAAGAATGGCCAGCGATTCACATTACCTTTGCAGAGACACTTCAACACCTGCTTAAGCACTCCGTGTTGGCGCTCCAGAGACCCATTTCTGTGAGCCGCATAAGGCGGGTTGAAGTTGATCTGGATACCCCAACTAGCAGCCCATGCCTTGAAGGCAACGGATTGGAACGTGGAGGCATTGTCGACCGTGATGGACCGTGGTGGAGGGAGAAGGTTAAATATCCTTTCCTCGATAGCAGCAGTGACAGAGGTGGTGGTTGTTGAGGTCAGTGGTAGAAAGATCACCAACGAGGAGGCAACATCCTGTATGGACAGTATGTGCTTGTAGTGATGGTCGGCGCTCTCGGGTAGAGGTCCCACGGTATCCATGAACCAACGGTCATTGACCTGGAGGGTGCCTCGGAGAGATGACGCAACCGGCTTTATAGGACCACGACGTGCGCGAACAAACTGACAATAGCACGATGACACAACCTTTTGGACAGAGTTCCCTATCCCAGGAACATAGAAGTCCCGAGCAACAGTCCGCAAAGTCTGACGCACACTTGGGTGTCCATGGAAACAGTGTACCCTAGAGATCACCGATTTCCCATACCGAGCCGGTATTACATACTTGTCACCGATCCGTAGTAGGTCATCGTCGTCAACACGGAACTTAGACTTACCTTCTATAACCAGCTTCCTCAAGGTCTGGCATGCCTCATCACCTTCCTGAGCCTTTGCCAACCAGACCCTCGCGTCCGAGGGATTAACAGGGATAGCCGCAACCTCAGCAAAAGGAGTCGATGTTTTCCAAGCAGTGAAAGCTCGTCGAAGGCCGAAGGGTACCACACAGAACGTCAACGGGTCATCGTGGTCCGAGTTGCTGCTACTGCTTGCATTCGCAGCCCTAACTCCAACACCACCACAATCCTCAACACATGAACCGTCCTCATCACCGTCTTCGATCTCTGTACTCGGTGAATCCTCAATGGCACGGGCTAGAGCATCAGCCCACCTAGGAGGTCCATTACGGCGAAGCCACACAAACCGGTGAACATTCCGCTGTAGGTGCTCGAACTTGGTCAGTTGGACGCCATGCAGAGTCTCGGCCGCATCCGCCCAAACCTTCATAGTGTTAGCATTGTCAACAAGGCATACCACCTCCCCCGCTAAGACATCTCGACCTTGCCAAACAGTGTCGAGGACAGCATAGCGCTCTCGATAGGTAGAGCTCCGTCGCTGGTCCGTGGAAGGGAACGGCGCACCAACAAACTTCACCGGTAAAAGGATATACGGGACATCTGAGCTCAGCGTAAACAAGGCAGATGCCGGAGGAAACTCGACCGGAACATGTATCGAGCTCTGTAGGCCGTCAGTCGAAGGCGTCAGGCGAGCCGCTCTGAAGATGATTCCAGCGAATGACTTGGCATTAGCATCGGTCAATACAACAGTGCCCAAAGTATCTTCGGGGTCCAGTAGACCTTGGAAGAGAGGAGTAACACCTTGCTGCAAATACATAGTGCATAGATCCTTGAATGCTGATGATACAGCAATAGCAAAGTCCACGAGTACGGTCGAATCCGAGTTCTCATGGTCAGGTTTCTGATACAACGAAAGTGCTCGCTGAAGCAGGTGCAGAGACTCCATGGATTGGTGGTTCATATGAGACTTGAAACATTGAAAGATGCCACACCAGTGACGAAGCCAGGTAAGGCGAGCTTGCCGGTCTTGAGCCCCTCGCCACTCGCTTAGGGCCAAGTCGATGGTAGCTTGAGAGAATTCTCTCTTAAATCTCGGAACCACGCATCCTTTCCTCAGATCATATCCAAAGAAGGGCACCGACGTACTAGGGCCGTAGGTCTTAGCGTCGTTGACCAAGAAAGTGTACTGAGTGAAACATTCTCTCGCACAAACCAGAGCCTCTGCAGCATGCCGCTGGCAACAAGATGCCAGGATGACATCATCTTTGCAATGGATGACCTTCGCCGGAATGTTGCGCATGCGGAGGCAGTCCTGGATCTTTGAAACCATAAACTCCATCGCCACACCAAACAGCAGACCACTCCATTGCCATCCTTGAGGTAACACTCGATAGGCCCAAAAACAGGGGTTGTTGTTGACATCGTATGATACGACACCGAAGCACCGTTGCAAACTTTCGTCCACTGCTATAGACGAGTATGCGTCACGAAGGTCCAATTTGTAATAAGTCGAGTAACGTGACGGCACCGAACGGAGTCGTCGTAAGGCAGTCAACTCAGATTGGCGATAACTCTTGGTATCGAAGGCAGCAACCGTCTTGAGACCATGGGCGTTCTTAGATGGCAACAGAACGAATGAACCAGCATTATCATAGGCAAGGGATAGAGAGTTGACACTCCTCAGATCCAGCGTTATACGATACCGTTCGTCCACTCTAGGATCGGGATAGCTGCGCAAACTATCGGCTCCATCCTTGTCGACAATGACCACAGGGCATATCATGATCAGATCCCCCTCGCGACAGCGGGATACTTTATTCTCCCGAGCCATCGTCGTGAGTCGATGGTGCACAATACGGTCATCGGTCTCAGAGCGTTTTCTTGGTGGAGATCGAAACGGCATCATAGCAGCTCTGCGAAACATCTCCACATGAGCCGTGAGCTGTCTCCCACCGTCGTCTCGGTCAGACACTGTGATCAGTGGTTCGAGCTGCTTAATGATCTCGGCTTTGGCAATCTTAGCAGCGCAACTACCACCGCGACCTCCCACCGTAGAGTCAAGGTTGTGAACGATAACGTCCTTGTTGGTAGACGTGAGGCCGATCCCCAACTTGGGATACATATTAGCGCCCAAGATGATAGTGTTATCGATACCACGGCAGACAAGGAAGGTGAACTCGATGTTCTTGAGATCCCCACTCGAGGCAGCCACCCGAACAGTGTGAGTTGCAATAACTGTCTCGGAGATGCCACCAACTGAGACCGGCGACTCAAGGACTGTCATGTCCTCATGACGAATAATGCCACGGTCGATGAAGTAATCCACAAGATGATCTCGCATCAGGCTGGCATTTGCTCCCGAATCCAGAAGCGCACGCACATCACAAAAGGCTTGCTGATGATCGAATCCCAGACGGAGTGAAACCTCTGGGAGCTTGGGTAGATCTGCCAGCACAGACTGACCAGCACGTACATCGACACGGGCCGTGCGAGAGGATGAACTTGTCACAGGAAACTGACTGGACAGCTGATCTGCTGCGGTCTGTCTAGACGTCGCCGGAGTCGAACTGGTTCTGGCAATAGGACAGATACTGCTCATATGGCCACTTTGGCCGCACGACGTACAGATGATACGACGTTTAGAGACCTTGCACTGATGAGCTTTGCCATCGACCACACTGAGACCACCACAGACCTTGCATCGCTCGTCGAAACGGTAAATAGACTGGGATGTACACTCCCTGGCATAGTGTCCTTCTTTCCCACAGCGCAGACAACCTCGCTCTGCAATGCCCAGCTGACGGGTGATAGCCGACCGCACATTAGCATAAACGGGGCTGTCGTCAGAGAGCTTGGGCTTCAGGCGAGAATGTTTGTCTTCACGCTTGGGTTTCGAAGACAAGGAAGATGTTATCGGCGCCAGAGTAGATGGAGTCAGTGTCACCACCGCATTTGAAGCACCCGACTGCGATACGGAGCTCAGAAATGCGAGCAAACTGCTCTTGTAACCTTCGTAGCTCATTTTACCAGTCGGATCAATGAGGGAAAGGGCACTCCGTGAGACAGGATCCGTGAAACCGCGACGAAGCATACTCAGTAGATCCATGTCGTGGATGGGGCCATGGTCAGGATGAGTGATCCTACGCAGATGGACCAGCTCTTCGAACCGCTGCACGTAAGCATAGGCCGATTCCCCCGGCTTTTGAGATACGTCGACCCACTCGTTCACCAAGGCTGCTTTCTCCGACACAGTTAAATGTTGGCGATCTAACCTCGCGATGAGCTCCTCCGAAGACGTCACCGGGGACAGCTTCAGCTCGCGTTTGACCTTTGAGCGCTCCGGTTCGGAGATGCAATGGAGTATCGCCGAGATCCGAACACTTTCCAAGGGGTGGTCACCGATCTTGTCGAGAAGCTTCGTACGCCATCGGACATACACACCAGCTGGTTCGTTACCGCTATACATCAGAGAGTCTGGAGGCGTGGCACCAACCAAAAGGTGAACGTCGCGAACCTTCCTCGACCATCTCACAGGGTTCTCAGTGTCGGAGTCACTGGGAGTGGCAGACACGACTGGAGACACCCGTAACGGACTTGTCGACGTCGGAGGAGGAAGCGCACCACCAGAGATGATCGAGATTTTCGGCGCCGGAGTACTGGATGTTTCCTTCTTCGCCGAAGATATCTCATTTTTGATAACTGACCGCCGAGGTACATCGTCAAGGTTGATGATGATGTCATGCCTCGTCTTAACGTCGATGGCTAGGCGGTCCATGTACGCTCTTGCCATCCATGACGCTGTAGGACGATACCACGGTGGGCAAACCCCAATGTAAGCTTCTTCGCCTACGTCAGCCAACTCTTCACGTACCACTTCCCAAAGTGACCTTCCGCACTCTAAGCTAGAAAGCTCGTGGCGGTTTGCGTCCGAGATATCATCGTCGATCACCAATAGAGGTATCTTCTCAGAGATAGTCTTCGGGGTAGCATGGTCGTTGGGTTGTTGGATAACGTCGATGAGCAAAGTCTCGAGTTCGCCTTGGACTTGGTGTAAGCCTTCTCGGATCGAAGCCCCCAATGTTGTAACATACGATGGTTCGACTTCACCAGACCCGTTGGAACCCGACGCAGACATAGCTAGAGAGAATATAATGGGGTTTATAATGCAATACATATTCGACTGAGGGAGAGACGGTTTCACAGCCGTTGCAGCCTAATCTGGCCGGGCGGGCGCTACCGTATGTGACTCACAGTGAAGGTGCATTGTTATCACACCCCTTATTATCGATCATTTGGGCGCGCTCTTCCGGGTTTGTCAAATTCGGGTGGCACGGAGTATTTTGTCAATCTCGCTCGCCGGAACTTGCCCTCTTCGGAACTCTCGACATACTGAGCATGATGACGAGACAGAAGATTGAGGGCCGCTTTGGGGGTCGCGCAGCTTGCTTCACTCGTTCCTTCGTTGTAAAGTCGAAGATCCACTCGTACATTGTGGGCCTTAGTTCGTGTCTGGGCTTTTAAGGAGATGCCGGGGTCGCGATTGTGTTATCTCCAATATGAAGGTCGTTTTCCGCGTTCGGATGAGTGATTTTCCCGATGGTCACGATTAGTTTTCTCATATTAGGAAACTCGCTACCAATGGCAGTCCATTGCCCCTCCTTCACTGTTAACTCGCCTAATGTAGTCTACACTGACACCCACATTGAGGCCTCCTACGACTACCACACTACTGACCTCTCACAGCCTCGTGATGGCCAATGGGTGGTCACTCCCAAGACTATCAAGTACAACTTCAAGACCGACAGGCGAGTACCCAAGCTCGGTGTTATGCTAGTCGGTTGGGGTGGCAACAACGGCACTACTGTTACTGCTGGTATCCTCGCCAACAAGCATGGTGTGACGTGGGAAACTAAAGAGGGTCTTCAGCATCCCAACTACTACGGCTCGGTCACTCAAGCTTCTGTGGTTCGTCTTGGCAACGTGAACGGCAAGGAAGTTTGCACCCCTATGAACAAACTAGTCCCTATGGTAGATCCTAATGATGTTGTTCTTGGTGGTTGGGATATTAGCGGTTTCAATATGTACGCTGCAATGAAGCGGGCTAAGGTTCTGCCAAGTGACTTGCAAAACAAGCTGAAGCCTATGATGAAGGACATGGTTCCTCTACCTGGTATTTATGATCCAGCTTTCATCGCGGCTAACCAAGAGGATCGTGCTGATAACGTGTTGCCCAAGATGATGACCAAACGCGAACAGGTTGACCGTGTTAAGCAGGATATCCGTCAGTTCAAGGAGACCAATGGTTGCGACAAGATCGTCGTTTTGTGGACTGCGAACACGGAGCGCTATGCTGAAATCATCCCGGGTGTCAACACGACCAAGGCTGAGCTCATTGCTTCGGTGGCCAGGAATGAGTCCGAAATTGCACCAAGTACTCTGTACTGCATCGCCTGCCTGGAAGAGGGCGTTCCTTTCGTGAACGGCTCCCCGCAGAACACATACGTGCCCGGTCTCAAGGAGCTAGCTGGGAGCATTCCTGGCGCTGTGATCGCTGGTGATGATTTCAAATCTGGTCAAACTAAGATGAAGTCAGTTCTGGTCGACTTTCTGATCGGTGCAGGACTCAAGCCCACCTCAATTGTTAGTTACAACCATCTTGGCAACAACGACGGCAAGAATCTGTCGGCTCCTCAATGTTTCCGCTCGAAAGAGATTTCCAAGTCTGATGTTGTGAATGACATGGTCAACAGCAACGCCCTATTGTACAGAAAGGGTGAGCATCCGGATCACTGTGTGGTTATCAAGTACGTGCCGGCGGTTGGTGACTCTAAGCGTGCTATGGACGAGTACACTTCGCAGATTTTCATGAATGGTCTCAACACGATTGTCATGCACAATACCTGTGAAGACTCTCTCCTCGCGGCCCCATTGATCATTGACTTGGTCCTCTTGGCTGAGTTGGTTACTCGTATCAAGTTGGCCAAGGACGGAGAAGAGCTACGTGGTATGCATCCTTTCGGCGTGATTCTGAGCTACTTGACGAAAGCCCCATTGGTTCCCGATGGGACTCCATGCATTAATTCGCTGGCGAAACAGCGTGCTATGCTGGAGAATGTATTGAAGGCTTGTGTCGGCCTTCCACCTGATAACAACATGCTGTTAGAGTTCAAGTAGTCGTTCATGCGGCCGATAATGATGCTCATACTAATTTTATCCTTGTCATCGTCATTATCATCAAAGGTAACCATTTGAGTAGTTTCTGATCCGTGTTGGGTTCCGTAGTCTAGCAGTGCGCGAAAATATGCACATAGTCAACTTCATGTGTTGGTGACCATATCTAAAATTCTTATTGTGTTCTGTACACTTCTGGGCGAATTCGTAGGTGAGCTCTTATGAGTAGTTAGGAAACGCCTGCACTCACTGAGGAAGGTGAACATAAGTTCCTACAAAGAGATATCCTCTGAAGGATTCATTTCGATATCCAATCTCGATAATGAGCAACGTGTTTACCTGTACTGAGTGACTTGGTAGCTGGTAGAATCCTTGATGGGAGCTGAATCCTATCAATGCAATGCAAAGGACAGTGCTTATCAGAGCCGTTATCGAGTTAGCTTCTCGTCCGCTTGTTGAAGGTCGCGATGGATACATGGATCTATAACTCCTGTAAGCTCTTGACCATTAGGAAAACAAATACCGATTGGTATGTTCGTGTGAGATGGTATAATGTTCGAACACACTGAACTTCTCTTAAGCCGGAACACAAGGCCCAGCGTTGGTATCTTGTGTTGAGCTTAGTTTGGCTGCGCACTTCTCTGAGGAGGTTATCTTTATTATCATCATCAAACTGTTATCAGTTTGCTATTTTTCATCATAAACTACTACCCACAATGGTGTGCCAACTTGGTATTAACGGTTTCGGTCGTATCGGCCGTCTTGTTTTCCGTGCTGCTATGGAGAACCCCGAAGTGAAGGTCGTTGCTGTGAATGATCCCTTCATGAACATCCCCTATATGAAGTATCTCCTCAAGTATGATTCCGTACACGGTCAGTTCAACGGTACCATCGAGGTCGCTGAAAACGCCCTCATTGTGAACGGTCAGACCATTCAGGTCTTCGCCGAGAGGAACCCGTGCGATATCCCGTGGGGTAAGGCTGGTGCTGAATACGTTTGCGAATCTACTGGTGTCTTCACTACTGGTGAGAAGGCCTCTGGTCATCTCCAAGGAGGCGCTAAGAAGGTCGTCATATCCGCTCCTCCTAAGGATAATACCCCGATGTTTGTGATGGGTGTTAACAACAAGAAGTACACTTCTGATCTCAAGATTGTCTCCAACGCCTCTTGCACTACCAACTGTTTGGCCCCTCTTGCTAAGATTATGAACGATAACTTCGGCATCGTCGAGGGTCTCATGTCAACCATTCATTCCACTACTTCCACTCAGTTGACCGTTGATGGTCCCGCTAAGGGTGGTAAGGATTGGAGAGGAGGTCGTTGCGCCGAAGCCAACATTCATCCCTGCCTCTACCGGTGCCGCTAAGGCCGTCGGTAAGGTTATTCCATGCCTTAACGGTAAG
>NW_003210480.1:88286-98913 GCF_000006405.1 Perkinsus marinus ATCC 50983
TCTCCACTGATATGATCCATGACAAGCGCTCATCCATCTTCGATGTTAAGACCGGTATCGCTCTTGACGACCATTTCGTTAAGCTTGTCTCGTGGTACGATAACGAGTGGGGATATTCCAACCGCCTCGTTGATCTCGCCGTTTACATGAACAAGGTCGATTCTCAGTAGTTAGTTGACTCACAGCAATTCATTCACCATTTACTGCTTTTCTCATCTAAAGGGACATCGGGTCCCTCCACAAACCCTCAGGGTTGATGGCTTTTCATTATTCGTTTCGTGTTGTGTGGGTTAGATGATGAGTCTTCCCGTTTGTTTTTCGGACTGTTTAAAACGCAACATAGTCGAGTCTAATCAAGAAACCGACCGCGCCGGGTTGTTAACTGGTACACACAGGAATACTAGGATTTTACAGTATGTAAAATTTACATACTGTAAGAGTAGTTCGGTATTCTTGGCGAAGGACGGCTTGTTTTTTAATCGTACTCCGAAAGCGCTTCGTGTAGTTTTGAAGGAAAGTTAAGTTGAAATAGTGCGGGTGATTCGAGAGAACGAGGATGGAATGGGGTGGCGGTTATTTCAAACAACACGAATGTTTGTATTACAAACATTCGTGTTATTTGAAATAACATTATTACAAACTTTGTACACTCGAAAACCGTCTCAAGTTGATCCAAAACTTAAAGGCGATTCAAGTTGAGTATTTTTGTGAAACATGCCCTCTATCTCGGGACCCTTCTACTTCTTGATACTGCGCACAACCCAAATGCATAATGAGGTAAAAGATCATCAACCCAGAAGGTTCGTAGGGAGACCCGAAGGCCCTTCAAATGAGAAAATCAGCACAGCGCGAATGAATTGTGCATCAACTTACTGAGAATCGACCTTATTCATATACACGACGAGGTCAATAAGGCGATTAGAATATCCCCACTCGTTATCATTCCACGAGACAAGCTTAACGAAGTGGTCGTCAAGAGCGATACCGGCTTTAACATCGAAGATGGATGAGCGCTTGTCATGGATCATATTAGTGGAGACAACATCATCATAAGTGATACCCATGACACCCTTCATATCGCCCTCGGAGGCCTCTTAACTGCAGCAATGATATCGTCATAGGTAGCGGCCTTCTCGAGACGGCAGGTAAGATCGACAACAGACACATCAGGAGTGGGAACACGGAAGGCCATACCAGTCAACTTACCGTTAAGGCATGGAATAACCTTACCGACGGCCTTAGCAGCACCGGTAGAGGCAGGGATGATGTTGGCTTCGGCGCAACGACCTCCTCTCCAATCCTTACCACCCTTAGCGGGACCATCAACGGTCAACTGAGTGGAAGTAGTGGAATGAATGGTTGACATGAGGCCCTCGACGATGCCGAACTTATCGTTCATAATCTTAGCAAGAGGGGCCAAACAGTTGGTAGTGCAAGAGGCGTTGGAGACAATCTTGAGATCAGAAGTGTACTTCTTGTTGTTAACACCCATCACAAACATCGGGGTATTATCCTTAGGAGGAGCGGATATGACGACCTTCTTAGCGCCTCCTTGGAGATGACCAGAGGCCTTCTCACCAGTAGTGAAGACACCAGTAGATTCGCAAACGTATTCAGCACCAGCCTTACCCCACGGGATATCGCAGGGGTTCCTCTCGGCGAAGACCTGAATGGTCTGACCGTTCACAATGAGGGCGTTTTCAGCGACCTCGATGGTACCGTTGAACTGACCGTGTACGGAATCATACTTGAGGAGATACTTCATATAGGGGATGTTCATGAAGGGATCATTCACAGCAACGACCTTCACTTCGGGGTTCTCCATAGCAGCACGGAAAACAAGACGGCCGATACGACCGAAACCGTTAATACCAAGTTGGCACACCATTATGGGTAGTAGTTTATGATGAAAGATACCAAACTGATAACAGTTTGATGATGATAATAAAGATAACCTCTTCAGAGAAGTGCGCAGCCAAACTCAGCTCAGCGCAAGATGCCCACATCAGCGATGTCTACCTGAGCACATCCTCAGCTCGTCTCGATGTACCCTATGCGAGGGCTTTTGTTAATCAACTAGACCAACTTAGTAATACGGTTGCTAACTCCTTGCTTGAGATTATGTTTAATCCAAAATTGAAAACTGTTTCTGTGATTGAGATTCGGTTACGGAATTATTCCTGGTTATCGGAGTTAGCTTACTGCACAATTTCTGTATATCTCTGTCATCATCTCTACGTGCTCTTCAAGAGCATCTTAACTCTACTGTATCCACAATTGGCAAGTCAACTTTCACTCAACACAACCAAATGAAGATAGAAACTCCTCGTCACACATGAACTCTCACGGCGACAATTGCATGATGGCTTCGACTATGTCGTTGTTAGCAGCCTTCAGAGCCTTCACCGCCTTTGACCTCGAACAGTTAACTTGACCCATCACCAACTCGACGTCCTTTGCTTCTGCGCCGCTCTCATCGACATCACTTTCGTCCATATCGTCCTCAACCACCGGGCCGGGGACCAGAGGGTGCGGGTTGGCGTCAACTTTGCATACTTCCGGCATCATGCCGGTGAACTGGGACGCTGCAGCGGCCTGAATGGTAAGATACAAAACAGGTCTAAATGGTAAGATGCAATACATGTCTAAATAGTAAGATACACAACAGGTCTAAATGAGGCACTCTCCCACCTGCGACATAGCTGACATGTCTTCAACTCTCGCTTCGCCAAAGACAACATAAGTATCACCACCTGCCACTTTCAATACGTCCGGTTGGGAGATCACGAACAGCATCTGAACGAACAAGTGAATACCACTACGTAGTAACATAAGGAAGGACTTACCTCCTTCCCTTTACGGACTGTAACTCTGATAATACCAGGCACTGGTTTCAACCCGAGCTTTTGAATGGCCCTTCGAGCTTTCTTCTCAGCTCTGTTTAGTTTGCCTCTCATAGCGGCGTGCTGGTCTTGAGCCGCCTGGGTGTAGTCCTCATCAGTAGCCTCCAAGGTGGGCATCTCATCGTCGTCAGATGTATCGTCGGAATCGACACGACCGTCAACTTCTTCAATGATTGGCATTCAAGTGACTCCGAAATTCAGTTGCCGGTCAAACATAAGCTTAGTCATTTCATACTCCACAGTCATACGGTATCCCACGGTTTCACCATAATGCGGTCGAACATCTCTACAGATATCAACCTTATCGGGCTTTATACGGGCCGGAGTCATCAACAGCCTCAGCCCAACAGAGCCTACTCATGTTGTCTCACTTTGTATACAATTCAATCACATATGTCGGCCAGTCCTTGGGTTTTGGTCGTCTACTTTTCGCGCGCCACTAATTTCTCACTTGCACGGTTTCGTTGTCATCACAAGTGGAAAGCATCTACTTATCTCTTCGAGACCATGATGGGTACCATCTATATGCGGTGAACTAACCATTCACAAGAGGTGATATTTGCGTTTCTGTTGGCGGATGCAACTTGGCTTTGTGTTATGGGTTCACGGAACCGGGTGGTTCATCATCAACATGGAGAAGAAAAACTTAGTACAGACCCCAAATTCTCTATTGCAACCACAAATGGACCTCGGAGGGCACAAAGATCTCACAGAGGAGTCCCCCAAAAAAGCACCGCGGATGAGAACGGGGAAAAAGAAACCCGAGACCCACCCGAAACCCGACAGGACAATCCGAAACCCGAACTGTCATCCAGCGTGAAATGTGGCCCAAGGAGACAGGAAGTGGCCACGGGAGAAGTTTGTGGCTGCAGCAAGAAAATCTGTGGCTCGTGCGGAGATATTAGGAGATGGAGTTTAAGACGAGTTATGTGCTCAGAACTCATATCCTTGGATAGTTTAGAATCACAGACTCGCAATTTGTACTTTCTCCTAGTTCCAGCTCTGCAGCTATCACATAGTTGATATGGTTGAGCTCCGATGTGGTCAAGTGTAACTCGCCGCTTGCCATCCGAAGCACCCAGGTTCGAACCCTCCATCCAACTTTTACACACTTACCCAAAACCACTTCTGTTATGATATTCAAATTCATAGGAGAGCTCTTGCTACTTGCAAACAGGGATACTTGAAACGCTTTACAATACATCAAATCAAATGAACGCCATAATGATTCCACGGCTCAGTTTCCAGCTTCCTGACTGATACCCTCGTAAATGTCAACGTCATCATCAGCCTCTCTATTATCAGTAGCAAGTCTGAGCGATTAAAAATGAACAACAAACGGAGAAATTCACCCACTTTTCGGGGGACTCTTTCTCAGCGTTTATCTGCGTTTCCTCCTCACTTTCTTTGACATCCTCTTTTTTGGGCTCGTCTGTCTAAGGATCGAATGAAACGATGAGAAGTATTCCCAAAACTTCAGCATTTTGCGGGAGAGAAATATCACATATGTTACAAAAAATATATTTTCAGATATATCAAAAATCCACCACACTAATCCCCATAGAGAACGCCGACTCGGATGATCATACAATGCGAACACTTCCCACAGCAAACGACCGCATGACGAACAACCCTTCTCTGCGCTCAAAACGGTGATACAAAAATTTGGTGAAACGACTCAAAAACAGCGCATTCCTAAAAATGAGGAGCATTGGAGAGAAGATGACACAATTTCGATGGTAAACGGTTCAGTACAAGTCTCCAACGTTTTGTGTAATCTGGCAACTATCAATTCGTCTGTATTTGTACGTCTGTGTTACAATGGCAAATTGCGTGATCGTGTCTCCGCTATATATGTGTTGAAAAAGATGATAATTCGACTTCTAATATTCGATCATCGATAACCATATCGGCAATCTTCGACGTAGGGAATCATTTTCAAATCATTATAGATGCCGTAAAAACCCTCCTCACATGGCCAGTTTCTTCACGCCCTTCCTCAGCAGAGTTTTCCTCCGACTCTCCGTCTTCGCTCGACCTCGATGATGATGAGGAGGAGGATGATGAACTTGAACTATCGGAGGACGAATCTTCCGAGGAAGTATCATCATTCTGAAGGGAAACAAAAAATGAGCCCATCTAAAAAATTACATAACTTTTTTTCAGCTCCGCAACCGAAACTACTTCAGATCAATCTGTTCTACCAGTTACGTATACCAAAAAAACTGTAAATTAATCTCAACGATAATGGAGTTTCACCCTAGTGATATGAAAAACACAATTCGCGAATACTACAGGCCGCGAATATCGCGTTTTTCACCAAGTTTTACGCCATTTCACATAAAACGGGTGAAGCTCCAATATTCCTGCATGAAACAACTAATTTTTCGTGAAAAAAATTATCGCGCATTCTCATCGGCCTGGAAATTGATCAAACGATGGCGTCCAGAAAACCTCATAGAACTCAACTAGATGTCACTCAAAACTGATCGCTGGTGAATCCATACGACATTTTGGAATTAAAACTCTAGGGGAACATATTCGCCTTACTTTTTTCTCTTCCGACCCTTCGCGAGCCTTCTTAGCATTACTCTTACCAGCTGTACTCGAACGCTTGCGTTTTTGCCCAGCCTTTTGAGGAGTACCAAAAGCAGCCTTCTCCACACTAGGAAGGGAATCATAATGAAAATATGCAAATTGAAGCAAATCAATTTGTGGTATATGAAATATATTCCACGAATATCTGTCATCAGTCGAGGGGAGGAAGACTACTGTTTGCCAATACGGTGTCGAGACCAAAAAGTAAACTCTGCATATTGCACATACTGCGATGCATGAAAATTCTCAAAATGGCGTAAAACTGTGGAAATTTCTGGAAATTTTCAAGCTCCTTTCCACCCCATCACCTCGTCATGCTGGTCCACTCTACACTGAGCATCTCAGTAATCTCCTTTGGTGTGAGCAGCTTCCCTGATTCGGTGTTCTTCATCTCCTTCGTTCTCTGTGTGAGGAAATTGGAAAACCCCGAGCCTTGTCGGGTAGTCTTGCTGATCTTTCTTTTTCTAGCTGTAGAAGCTCGTCTCTTGGCTCTTGGCTGTGATAGAGAAAAGGCGATTATTAGGGATTTCTATCTCTATAAAAATTCCCTCGAGCTAGTGGAGCGACTTCGCATATCATAGTGTTTGTCATACCATCGGCAGAATCTCAGAAGATATGTATGGTATTCTTTCCCGTCATCTCAGTTTTCAACTCGCAATTCTGGCTTCCCCATTTGAATATAAAAAATTCTACTGTAGCCTCGCAACGTGAATCTGCTCCTGAGGATCTACTCCATATGGCGTTCATCACGTTTCCTCAGATTATCGTAAAGTTCACCATCACAGGGGACGACACATTGAAAGATTCCATGCGCGATCGGTAAACTCACTTTTTTCAATCCCTCGTCCTTCGGAATGTCCAAAAATCTCAAAATCGACTGGGAAAATAGAAAAGGTATTTCACCATAACAGAAGCAATTCACACCTCTTCTAAGGCAGTACGGCTCTGAGATGCTGACAACCCCAATGTACGGGCGATCTCTCTCAAACTCTGTCAGAAGTAAAGATGCAGACAGGTTGCTGCGAGGAGCAGCTCACTTCCTGTTTCTTAGTGGTCGAGAGAGTCTTCTCGATCCTCTCTCGGTCCTCGGAATTTTGGGAGCCGTTCCAGGCGCGAATCTGGGAAAAGGCACGATCCGGACCTATTTCGTATCTTGCGCAGTCGACCAGAAGATACTCACATCCCTTTTCCTAGTGGATTCTTTCCCAATTGAGTTAAACAGACAGACATGTAGCCTTTTGAGGCCCTCACTATCAGCCGCAGCCTTACTGATGCCCTTCGAAACCTGTCACATGAGCTATCACCCTGAAGGTCCCTGGTTCGATTCCGACACCTACCACTTCAATATCTCCCAGCTTGAGTCCCTTTCCCTCTCCAGCCTGGAGCTTCTTCCTTGCCTCAATTTTCCTCTTCTGTGGCGGAGCGAAGTGCTCAACAGGCTTGCTCGTTCTACTGCTCTTTCTGATCACATCCTCATTGTCTGATATCTCCGATTCGACATCTGTTGGAGGATTCTCAGGAGGGTTGGTAGTCGGCTCCATGGGAATCGTGGACAATATCAATGGGCTTAGTGAAATCTACGATTTGAGCTTATACTTTCAGAGGCAGGCTCTTTAGAGCAGTCGCTAGTAAACAGATGAAAGAATGAAAAAATGACAAGTGAAGTTGCAGAATCAACTTCGGGCTCCAAAAGAGTTCATTCATCACTCCCACTACAGAAGACGGAGGGGAATCGATTCCTCATGAATTATATACAAGTACGGTCAGGTGCGGAACAAACTTCATGTTGACGTTACAATCGATACTGAATGTATATATTGACTCGTAGCATGTAGTCAGGAGTTACCTTGCTGAGCAACCCGTGAATCTAGCGCTAGTATGCATACGTCGTCGAGTTGAAGTAGTGAATATAAAAGAACGGTGGCCCCGTTGTAGGATGTAACATACTTCACAATTTGATGCGACAAATGAGCGATTTTCCATAGTATTTTTACTAGAAATGCCTACATACTCATCAATCTCAACACTATCATAACTATTCCGAGCCCAATGAGAGTACGCGAGTGCTGCAGACCCCCCCCCCCCCCCCATTGACCCACTCATACAAGTCAGTTGACAGTGATACCGAGAAACGAGTGAGCTTAAAAGGGATGATAACCTAGTGCACTCAGAACCCTTCATACGTGAGTAACTCCTGTATCCGAGACATGACCCGCATACACTGACCAAAACAGGGAGGGAGAGGATCTTTACAGTACAGACGTCGTCTGTAATATTAAATTGATGTGAGGATCCCATAAATACTCACCTTCCGATTGCCGACACTTTCGGGTTGGAATGGTATAATAATACCGCAGTTGGGGCTGCGGGCAGAGGCCAAGTGAGCAGAGGGGCGGCTATGCCATCCCAAGATATGCCTCAATAAGATCAATTTCTCCGAGAGGGCGGCTATGCCATCCCAAGATATGCCTCAATAAGATCAATTTCTCCGAGAGGGGCGGCTATGCCATCCCAAGATATGCCTCAATGAGATCAATTTCTCCGAGAGGGGCGGCTATGCCATCCCAAGATATGCCTCAATGAGATCAATTTCTCCGAGAGGGGCGGCTATGCCATCCCAAGATATGCCTCAATGAGATCAGTTCCTCCGAGAGGTACGACCGAAGACCCTGCAACTACAAGGTGATCAGAGAAATGGCCCGGGTTCGTTCGAGGGCCAAAACCGCAGCCTTATAGTGCCTACTTGGCAATACCAATGGGGTTTCATCTTATGCTCCTGACGCTGTGCTTGGTTCATCTCGCGTCACGCGCCACAAAATTATCACCTCTGCGTGCACGTGTTGCTCAATGCAGTGATCAACTCCGGTTGATCGGCGAGAATGAAATTCCAGTAGTTGAGGAACTTCCTGCTCCTGCACAACGAGGAAGAGGGTGATTGTGCGATGAGCCTGTGATGAGGCATGGAGGCATCTTGCGCACATCCTGGGGTACTAGCTTCAAGCCAGTGCAGCTATTCGAGCGATACCGATGATTTAAGTAATGAGTGATGTTGGTTGTCTGGTGATCACCAGACTTTGGCGGATGTTTCGCGCCCATCTCGGCACAATCCCTCGATGCGGAGGTAGGGTTAGAGTTTGTCTTCAACGATATTTCAAGGTAAGTCCGCGGAGATATTTGGATTGTATTCGTTCACAATTTATTGTGCAATAACCAAGGGGAGTTACACGACAGGCGTCTTCAGCGAGGAAGAATATGCTTTGCTCTTATCTCAGGCAATAGTGAGGTTTAGTAATGGTTTCTGATGGTAGTAAACATATAGGTACACGTTTCTCGCTGAAAATGTAGCCTTAAAATAGGTCTCACGAACGGCCATCGTGTCGTATTTCATTCTTCGAATGTACCTCGTACATACTACGCACTCTGTACTACGGAGGCTACGTATGAATGTAGCATTTTGAATGGATCACTGATCCCGGATCAGGATCACGGATCACGAGTAGTGTAACGTAGCAAAAGGGCCCCGTTACAGGATCACCGTAATTCAGCACGTAGAGCACCACTGATCCGTAAACTCAGTTTACTAAACTGATCCTCTTTATGGATCAAGAATTTGATCTCATGCTTGATCTGGATCAGAGGATGATCCGGGATCATTGATCCCTCGGTACAACATGGATGACGGATCATCCTAATTTCTCACGACGTCTGAGAATTTCTCATGGTTCAAGTTTTTTTCCAAGGATCATAGATCAGGAATCCTGATCTGATCCTTGAGAAAAACTTTCATGGTCAACTTTCCTGATTCAGGATCAAAAATGAGGATTACGCGAGATCCAGATCAGGGATCAGTATCAAAATTCAGGGATCAAGATCAAAAGTCAAGGATCAGGATCAAAGATCACGATGTGACTCACGCATCTCGGATCACGATGGATTTGGCTCAGGCGTCAAGATCAACGAGTGATCTGGATCATGTACTCGATCTGTGGATCAGGATCTGCATACGGCCCTAGGCCCCTCTGTGTCACAGAGTCTGTGAACCTGTAGGGTTGTTCGCCTACTTTTCATAATCCGTTTCGTGTTGTGTATACACTCAGTAGCATCGGAACGAAACTGCTGTAGGAAATCGCAAGGAAAAAGAGATATTAGAAAAAGAGCCTATCCTCAATCTTCGTGTATCAGATATCAAACGGAGCAAGTGAGTTTTCTAGATTCGTGTTGAAATCGATGAGCTAGTCTCTCTAGACAATCTAACTGTCAAGTAGAGTTACGTTCACGTTGTACGAATATCGATGGTATAATGTGGTCTGACGAGTGATGACATCGATGAGCGTAATACATGACATTTTTAAGCCTGTAATTGTGTACTTTGAACATAGCAGACACGTCTACACATTTTCCCGTGCAAGTTTAATGAGTGGGTAGGCAAGAATGACGGTGTTGTAGGCAAGTTCGTTCTTGAGAATTCAAGCATGGCACAATTCGGTTCTGTTATAATCACGATGGAGTCAACCTTGGATTTTCATTGTCAATCTGATTGACAATGAAAATATAAGCTTGTCATTGGTCTAGTGTGTTACAGTCAAGTTTGACAGTAATTACAAAGATACACAAACAGTCCTTATTGTACCTTTCAATGGAGTTTCATGGGAAGGAGGTAATCAACCGTTCACCACATCACCACCTACAACACAGATACTCACACCAATACACCAACAACAACAACATCATTATCATGAGCATTTTAACAACATCATGGATTCTCTAGTAAAGCTATCGTATTATCAGTGTAATCAACATGAACAGTATACGCTCTGAAGAAAGGCGTACCCAGCATGTTCTGATCTTTACCAAAGTGATTGATGTAGATTATAACATCCTCTCCTCCAGTGTCACCGGTATAATGTTTGGGATGAATCCTAATCTGTTTTGACTCTTTCCCTCCCTCAAGTTGCAGATTCAGCACAGGCAGACTATCGTATGCTTCCTTCTTGACGTGAATGAATCCATCCCCTTCTAAATAGCACATTTTTCCAATTTTGTCTTCCGAATAACCCAGTTTCTTTTTCATAGTCCTTCTGATTTTCGTTTCGATTCTGTCGAGTATGCTCTTGTAAGGCAAATAA
>NW_003210480.1:99013-109991 GCF_000006405.1 Perkinsus marinus ATCC 50983
GGCTCAGTTACAAAATAGCAAAGGAGCAAATACCAAAAAAGTGCCAATTAGCTGGAATGTATATTTCCTGCGGCTTTTGCTGTTGTGCTAGTGTGTAAGAACGCTATGGCTGATATACAGAAGAGCAAAGTAGCAAAATTCACTTTACAAATACGCAAATTTGCCGTTTTGTATAACAGAAACTGCTCGAATGAATATCGTTTGCTTGTTTAAATTTCAGAAAATTGCTAGAATATATAAAAGTTGCCGCTATGTGAAGTGCTACTATGTAACAAAATTGAGCAATTTTGCTCAAAGAAGGGGCAAACCGATAAATTGCTCCTTCTACTATTGAGCAAATTGCTACTTTTCAGAGGAGCAATTTGCCGCTTTACGAATGGGCAATCCCGTAATGGAGCAAATTTTTGCTGTTCTACAATCGGAAGAAGAAATTGAAACTTCGCACGCGAGATTCTAACCTTGGTGGCTTGTTGGTGATTGTGTTGAGCATTGCATTATAGTTTCGAAGTCTCTGAGTGGTGACTTTTCTGCAAAGTTCTTTGGTTTGTCGATATAGATAAGAGATTCTCGAGTAACTCAGAAAGCTCAAAGAGGGAACTCGAAAGTAGTGTCGAAGTAGTAATGGGGGAAATACTGGTGGTATTGGGATTGTGGATTAAGACTTTTGCTATGCTCTGTATTATGTTTGCAAGTAGAGGATTTGTGTTTACATGGTAGTTTGTATTGGGCGGAATCACTCGTACTGAGTGATCCGAGATCACTTATTTGGATCAACATGGATCACTCATCTGCAGTGCAGTGCTGTATTGCAGGCACCCCAGTGGTGCCCATGCGAGATGTCGTGGCTTTCATACACGCATCCTGATCCCTACGTGGCCTATTGCATGCGAACCAATATGCTCTTCCGTAGTCTGAGCAAATACTGGTCATTGCAGAAAGACGCCCCTCGCGAAAATCGAAATTATCGAGGAAAGAGGCAGGCTGGCTTAGCAGTGCTGAGTTAGCACTCCGCATTACCCGGGCCGGGTAACCCGGCGCTGAACAAGTTCTTCCGAGGTTCCAGATGTGAGGAGATAGTGCGAAAGTACTCGCCTCACAACAATGCTATTTTATTGGTGGAGGAATATGAGAGCCACGCGGCAAAAGAATTGCAGCAGAAGCTGTCGAAAGAGGACGAGCGTGAGGAATCGAAGTAGTTTCTCCCATCACTGGAGACTAGCGACCATGTACGCACTCGCAGTAAGGTAGGCACCTCAGTGGTGCTCAGCTGTTGTAGCTGCTACAAGTAGCTGTCTCGGTGATTGGTAGAGATAATTTGGACGTTCCTCAATATGCTTCTCTTGTAACCCTTAATAGTATCTCTATGAAGGCCCTCTAGTGGTGCCCGGGAGTGAATATTGTGTGCGGGGGCCTGTAGAGTTCATAATCAGTAATTTAGTCCGTGTTGCGTTTCCCCTGTACAATCCTTCGACACCTCTGCAAAGTCTATAACAATAGCTCCACGAAGACGCTCCGATGAGTGGCACTGCCCATGAGCAAATGTTCCTCGTACAGAATGTCAAAGTTGCCCGTAATACTTACGTAATGCCTACTTGAGGGTTTAACTTCTGGGTATTGTTGAGTCGTCAATACGTACAATCGTAGCGAACCATGAGACACAACTGTTACGATGCAAGAAGAGAGTGGATACTCGAAGAGGGGGACTCAATTTAAGTGTTATCTCATCTGATTCAATCGCGACATGCAAGAGCGATCATGTTTTTGGTATGCAGCATTGATCATAACTCGCGCCGTCTTCAGACTGAATGATATATCTCACTAGAGTGCTACCACGCTTTGATCCGGTACTAAGTGAGACACGAGGTGTGACACCTCTGATAGATACTTAGTAAGTGCACAGGGCATGAACTGTTCATGTTACATGCACCAGAATGGATATAAGACGCAATACCATAATCGAACGAGAAATGCTATCATATAACTATGTTTGCTCGATTGTATATTGCTCGTACGAATAATGCAAAAGGGCAAGTTTGCTAATACCGCTAACAGAGACGGAGTTTGAGCGAATGAGCAAAACGCTAGTATATATTCTCGCAGGGCGTAAGTTACAAGAGAGCAAATAGCCGAAACATAAAAGTAGCGCAGCGTTGTCACATACCGGCAACTGCCAAGTTGTATATTTCATGCAGGAACATCACATAAGGGCAAACCTTGACAAATGCCAGACTATATAATTACAACGCAAAACATATCAAACAGCAAATGAGCACAACTTGCCAGAATAACGAAAACGTGCGGGCGAAGCACACTTGGGCAAAAGTGCCAGCGTGTAAAACATTCCGGGGAAATATACAATGCAGCAAAAAAGAGCAAAAAAGAGCGACTTGCTGGAAAACACTTTTGGATTTGCTACTTTCAACATTGGGTTGGTAAAACCTATACCAGGAATTGCTAGGTTGTAAATGTGGTTGCTACTTTGTAACTGAGAAAGCAGCACATACAAAAGAGCAAAAAAGTGAGACTGTCAGGAATTATAGCATTTGGCAAACCCGCAACATTAGCAAAAAGTTGCGATTGCCGGATTGTATTACACCGGTCAAGGGCTATCGCTCGGTTCTATAAAGTCTGGAAGACCGACACAGTGTGTGTTGGTACTATGGTGTGTGGGTCCTGTCTGTTGACGACAACGGCGCCGAATAAGTCAAAGCTGTCATGGTTGGTATTTGTAGCTCTACCGTGAGGTATTCTACGATGGTGCATTAGAAGTGGTCCTGTGATTTGGTGACGATTTTGAAGTAATTTACACTCTTTGAAGAATAATCTCGGAACTGGAATTCAACCATTTTAAGAGTAGCAGAATCCCTGGGATTCTGTATCTTTTTCGGACTTTCATTCAACATATCATTCTGTATTTTCTCGGTATTAGTTAACTAAGTTAACTGAGCAGTTTCTTGCCAATCATTGAAGAAGTTGACGATCGTGTTGATCCGATGATACATCTGACGACGATGAGATGCCCACCTTGGAGGCTACTGATGAGGACTACACCCAGGCGGCTCAAGACCAGCACGCCGCTATGAGAGGCAAACTGAACAGAGCTGAGAAGAAAACTCGAAGGGCCATTCAAAAGCTCGGGTTGAAACCAGTGCCTGGTATTATCAGAGTTACAGTCCGTAAAGGGAAGGAGGTAAGTCCTTCCTTATGTTGCTACGTAGTGGTATTTACTTGTTCGTTCAGATGCTGTTCGTGATCTCCCAGCCGGACGTATTGAAAGCGGCCGGTGGTGATACTTATGTTGTCTTTGGCGAAGCGAGAGTTGAAGACATGTCAGCTATGTCGCAGGTGGGAGAGTGCCTCATTTAGACCTGTTGTGTATCTTACCATATAGGCCTGTTTTGTATCTTACCATATAGACCTGTTTTGTATCTTACCATTCAGGCCGCTGCAGCGTCCCAGTTCACAGGCATGATGCCGGAAGTATCCAAAGTTGACGCCAACCCGCACCCTCTGGTCCCCGGCCCGGTGGTTGAGGACGATATGGACGAAAGTGATGTCGATGAGAGCGGCGTAGAAGCAAAGGACGTCGAGTTGGTGATGGGTCAAGTTAACTGTTCGAGGTCAAAGGCGGTGAAGGCTCTGAAGGCTGCTAACAACGACATAGTCGAAGCCATCATGCAACTGTCGCCGTGAGAGTTCATGTGTGACGAGGAGTTTCTATCTTCATTTGGTTGTGTTGAGTGAAGAGCACGTAGAGATGACGAGACTGGGATAGACAGAAATTGTGCAGTAAGCTAACTCCGATACGTGTCTCCAGGAATAATTCCGTAACCGAATCGCAATCACAGGAACAGTGCTCAATTTTGGGTCACACATAACAAGGACAAAGAGAAAATCTCAAACAAGGAGTAAGCAACCATATTACTAAGTTGATCTAGTCAATTAACAAAAGCCTTCGCATAGGGTACATCGAGACGAGCTGAGGATGTGCTCAGGTAGACATCGCTGATGTGGGCATCTTGCGCTGAGCTAAGTTTGGCTGCGCACTTCTCTGAAGAGGTTATCTTTATTATCATCATCAAACTGTTATCAGTTTGCTATCTTTCATCATAAACTACTACTCATAATGGTGTGCCAACTTGGTATTAACGGTTTCGGTCGTATCGGCCGTCTTGTTTTCCGTGCTGCTATGGAGAACCCCGAAGTGAAGGTCGTTGCTGTGAATGATCCCTTCATGAACATCCCCTATATGAAGTATCTCCTCAAGTATGATTCCGTACACGGTCAGTTCAACGGTACCATCGAGGTCGCTGAAAACGCCCTCATTGTGAACGGTCAGACCATTCAGGTCTTCGCCGAGAGGAACCCCTGCGATATCCCGTGGGGTAAGGCTGGTGCTGAATACGTTTGCGAATCTACTGGTGTCTTCACTACTGGTGAGAAGGCCTCTGGTCATCTCCAAGGAGGCGCTAAGAAGGTCGTCATATCCGCTCCTCCTAAGGATAATACCCCGATGTTTGTGATGGGTGTTAACAACAAGAAGTACACTTCTGATCTCAAGATTGTCTCCAACGCCTCTTGCACTACCAACTGTTTGGCCCCTCTTGCTAAGATTATGAACGATAACTTCGGCATCGTCGAGGGTCTCATGTCAACCATTCATTCCACTACTTCCACTCAGTTGACCGTTGATGGTCCCGCTAAGGGTGGTAAGGATTGGAGAGGAGGTCGTTGCGCCGAAGCCAACATCATCCCTGCCTCTACCGGTGCCGCTAAGGCCGTCGGTAAGGTTATTCCATGCCTTAACGGTAAGTTGACTGGTATGGCCTTCCGTGTTCCCACTCCTGATGTGTCTGTTGTCGATCTTACCTGCCGTCTCGAGAAGGCCGCCACCTATGACGATATCATTGCTGCAGTTAAGGAGGCCTCCGAGGGCGATATGAAGGGTGTCATGGGTATCACTTATGATGATGTTGTCTCCACTGATATGATCCATGACAAGCGCTCATCCATCTTCGATGTTAAGGCCGGTATCGCTCTTGACGACCACTTCGTTAAGCTCGTCTCGTGGTACGATAACGAGTGGGGATATTCCAACCGCCTCGTTGATCTCGCCGTTTACATGAACAAGGTCGATTCTCAGTAGTTAGTTGACTCACAGCAATTCATTCACCATTTACTGCTTTTCTCATCTAAAGGGACATCGGGTCCTTCCACAAACCCTCAGGGTTGATGGCTTTTCATTATTCATTTCGTGTTGTGTACATGACAATTGTAAGAGACATAGTGCGACGCATCGTTGGGACGGGTAAGTGCAAGCCTTGAGTATAGCCAGATCGATGCAACACGGCGCGGAGTGGTGATATCTCGAGAGAGCTGTGGCTCAGTGGGTTCCAGCAACGCTCTCTGGGATGTGTGATGGAAAGGGCTTTCGATCAGCTGAAAATTCGTTACCAAACCTTGGTGTTTCTCTGCTTGCTTGAAACCCTGCGTTATCTCAATGCTCTCTGGCAGTTCCTCTTAGAATGGAAAAATGCACTGAATTCGGAATACCAAATATTCTGAAGTTTGGAATCGTAAAATCAGTTTTCAAACGTGGAATGCAATCTCAGACTCAATTTTCAGCTGCATAACTAATCCTATTCGGGCGAAGCACTGTAGAGAGAACACGAACGTGGCTCATTTGAAATGCTTATTCAAAGTGAGCAGAAGAAAGTGTGATTGTAATTTGATGACGGGGAAGAGATCTACATGTCGTGACGCGAGGGCGTGGGGACCTTCACGAGAGCAAACGGCGACTGCAGAGGGTGCGAGTAGACAAGACCATCGAGGGGTAGATACTGGTAGCAACTATAAAAATGCTCGACCGTTCAGATTTCACATGAGAAGGTGCTTCGTAGGGCGAACACAGCAGATGGAGATGAGCAAATAGGTAAGCATTTTATTGGGGAAATGAAAAGGAGTTAGATGCAATGACGGTAGGTCACGAGAGCCACCGGGCGTTGACCGCCGATAACAAACAGGCGTCTAAATCGATCCGGGCACGAGTACTCGCTGACGCGGGAATTAGCACGAAGCAGCGTGTGTCCAGGTGAGGTTGAACATTGAAAAATAACAGGAAAGAGTCTCTCCGGTTTTTTTGGTGAAATCTTTATGGTAAATATTTGTGGAATTTCTTCTATGCTCGATGGTCGCCTTCAAGTGTTAGTTTAGAGAAATGTTTTTCTTGTTGGTGTAGAGCAACAGTCTTGTGTTGATCGTGTATTGTTTATGTCCTCTCGCAGAGCACCAACGACTATCCGTGACACAATATCCCCAACGGCTACTGGTCTCAAACGTGGAGTCGCTCAAGCCGAAGCCGACCTCGAGGTGGCCCTCAATGGGAAGTTTCCGTATTCGATCATATTTTTTCCTCGTGTGCGCGACGATCTGTGCTTTGTGCCGTCGATTGAATCTCGATGTTGCTTATCACTCATATTATACGAGTCATATATCATTCTGCAGAAAATCGGTATTGTCGATTGATTGCCTGATGATGAAGTCTGTGATTGGACTATCAGAACGCAGGAACATCAGGCCGCGGGTCATCAATCAGGGTCTGATCCCCAGAGTTCGCTGCCATAGTGGTGCTGTGACTAGCACTATTACTCCAACTAGTGGTGCTGTGACTAGCACTATTACTCCAACTAGTGGTGCTGTGACTAGCACTATTACTTCAACTAGTGGTCATGTGACTAGCACTATTACTTCAAGTAGTGGTCATGTGACTAGCACTATTACTTCAAGTAGTGGTCATGTGACTAGCACTATTACTTCAAGTAGTGGTCATGTGACTAGCACTATTACTTCAAGTAGTGGTCATGTGACTAGCACTATTACTTCAAGTAGTGGTCATGTGACTAGCACTATTACTTCAAGTAGTGGTCATGTGACTAGCACTATTACTTCAAGTAGTGGTCATGTGACTAGCACTATTACTTCAACTAGTGGTCATGTGACTAGCACTATTACTTCAAGTAGTGGTCATGTGACTAGCACTATTACTTCAACTAGTGGTCATGTGACTAGCACTATTACTTCAAGTAGTGGTCATGTGACTAGCACTATTACTTCAAGTAGTGGTCATGTGACTAGCACTATTACTTCAAGTAGTGGTCATGTGACTAGCACTATTACTTCAAGTAGTGGTCATGTGACTAGCACTATTACTTCAAGTAGTGGTCATGTGACTAGCACTATTACTTCAAGTAGTGGTCATGTGACTAGCACTATTACTTCAAGTAGTGGTCATGTGACTAGCACTATTACTTCAAGTAGTGGTCATGTGACTAGCACTATTACTTCAAGTAGTGGTCATGTGACTAGCACTATTACTTCAACTAGTGGTCCTGTCATCAGCATCGCCGTTTCGTGAATACAACAATGTACTCCATAGGTTATCACAATGCAGCAAGATGACACCCGAAGGATCCTCAATCGCGTGCGTACCCGTCACGGCTTCCCTCATGAAGTGGAAACCTTCACAGGTCGCTTCCGCTGCCCCTCGTCGGAACCCCGATGTTCGCCTCGTTCAGATGAGCTGTTACCAGTGTTGACCACTCTGCGCGAGACTGCTGCTGATATGCGTTACGAGACCTCTGCTGAACTCTCAGCAACAGCTGTAGACGTGCAGGAGCTGCTGGGGCAGTACATGGCGACCTCAGTGGGTGGTTCGGTAGCACGACTCAATCGCCCTGTTCTGTTTCAGCTCATCCTCGATGGAATCGATGCGAAAGTTAGATCGTTGGAGAAGACGATTGGTTGGTCATGACCATCATGATGCGTTCATTCACGGTCTCAATTTTTGGGCGTCGTGTTGTTATCCATTTCGTACAGGGATTCGATCCTGTTGATGATCCCTTCGGCTGTAGTACCTGCATTCTCCCCTTGATATGTAACCCGTGTGATTGGTTTGTTCTCTCGGCAGTCTTGACCGTCTTGATCCTCCACTATGCATGGTACAGAAGATGGCTGCCCCACATCACAGCGCAATCATATCTGAGCGCAGTCCGAAAAGCGCGCGCCATAGTGATCTAAAATACATACTGCGATATTTCAGCGCATAATTCGTTGCGCACGAGAACTTTTGAGCGCAAAGATTGGTTCTAGCTCTGGGTGATCCTCTTGACACTATGTTTGAATTTCAGTCTCTACGTGAAGTCTTTCAAAGGCTACCTATTCAGGAGGGATCGTAACGAGCCCGAACGTTCGAGGAGCGGCTGGAGATGCGTCAAGTCTGATCACCCTCCTGCAGGAAGTCTCAAGTGCAAAGCTCGGTTGACTATCTTAGGCGATCTTAACGGACCGGCCAACATGTTAGTTGTGAAGAATATTGATTAGGGGGCTGAGCATGTTTGTGGGGGCCCGAATGCAGGGAAGGTAGTTCTGGTGAATTCCGTGAAAAAAGCCATGGAACTGTCAGCATTCGAGAAGAGACCAGCCGAGGTTTACGACTACGCCTCCTCAGTACATCGAGCAGTTGCCAAAGCGGTCTTCGGTTATGGAGAAGCTCCGTAATTCAAGGAAAAGAACCACCCGCTGCCGAAAGCTCCTAAGCAGCGTTGTGGGTTTGAGATTCCACCTGAGTTCAGTCACGCTATCATCGGGCAGGAGGTTCGTCCTACACTTGTCTATGACTCCGGCAAGGATGACAAGGACCGAATTCTCGTGTGGAGTGATAAACTTTTGGTTCCTTCATTATTGTCTTGTAGTGCCGCTGTACATATTTCGGGTGATGGTACTTCAAAACTGCCCCTCTTGAAGAGGGCCTCTTCTATGGGCCCAACAATATACTATTCTGTTTCGTCATGTATCTGGACGTATGGTCCCAATCATATTCGCTTTGCTACCGAACAATCTAAAAGGGACCTACATAAAGTTCTTCACGGTTGTTACGAACAACTTGTTCGTAGTATTCTCGGTGAAAATATCACCAGTTGTATTTTCGACTTTGAGCAGAGCGCTGTTCTTGCCTTTCGGACTGTATTTCCACGTGCTGAAATTTGCCTCTGTCTCTTCCATTTGGCCAGAAATGTACTCGATAAGTTTGAAGAGCTTGGATTGATGCGTCGCGCGGCCCCCGACGTGATGTCGACTAGGCGCAAGGCGTATTACAATCTGATGGCCGTCGCCTTTCTGCCTGTGGAAATCCGTATTTTATCGAGACTTATGGTCCTAGCGGGATTTTTCAGCCTTCGTGGTGGAACAAGCGGGAGAGAGTCAGGCTAGGTTTGCCTCGCACAAATAACTCTCAAGAAGGATTCCACCGTAAGTGGAATGGCCTCTTTGCAGAGGAGGGTCATCCAGTGATATGGAAGTGGATAAATGTCGTGCACCGGGTTATCAACCAAGTTCGAGTAGATGTTCTTCAGCTGGATAATGGGGCTCCGTTCAAGCGGTAAGGTTAATCGAGAGATGGATGTTGCCTTGCAGCGACTAATTCTGCAGCCGGTCATCCCAGGTGCCCTGGACACTTGGTTTCAGAATGCCAGAGGCGCTCTTCGGCGAGTCATACCTTCAGTACCTGCTAGCAGTACTGCTCAGCCAGATCAATCAAGTGGGGACGGGCCTGTTTTCATTGGGGACGCACTGGATGATGAGCACCCTGATGCTGGGTACGTGGCAATCATACCACCTTTCGACGAGGATATCATCACTCTGGACTTGACCGCCGACGACGTTCACGCTGTACAGGGAACTCAACACTCTCTGGCAAATGCGGTGATTCCCACGGGTTCCGTAATTGGGCATGAAACTGGGGATGCCCCTGGTGGAACCCAACCTTCTGATGTCACTCGGCAAGCTCACTCACACACCCAGCAACTGCCGTCATTATCGACTGAGCCGCAGGCTTCGGCACCCGCTGAACCGAGTTCGCAAAAACGTGACCGGAGCAATCTCGATCTCGTCTCGCTGGTGGCCGACTATCACTGTTCTCGCTCGAGGCTTCTCGTTCAAAATCAAGCGGATCTTGATCTCGTTCTCGATTCTCGACTGGGCGCAAGCGGAAACACTCGCCAGTAATCAGTAAGGTAGACTGAGGCAGCAGGATTGCGGGCCTGCGTCACAGCCTGTGATGGAGGTCTCTCCCGTCGACTGGGACCTGCCTTAAAGTGGGAGGAAACTAGACACTTCAAAATGCACACCTCTGATGGAGGATATGACCAAGATGCGGTCAGAGGCAGAGAAGGCACCCAGGACAGATTTCAAGCGAGTTTGTTGAATCCGAGAGGTCAAGCAAAATACAACACACAGAGAAGGACGAAACCGAGACAAACGTGAACACGAATGAATCTCGTCTCGCTCTCGAGTCTGCTCGTTAGATCTCGATCTCGTCTCGATCCGTGACGAGATCGAGACGAGAACGAGAATATCGAAATCGGCGCTGAACCTTCCGCTGGTGCTGAGAACCCCAGAGAGGGACAAGGGTTGCTCGACTGGATACGTATTCCTGCTGGTCCGTCTTATCCCTTGCCGGAAATAGTTGTGGACCTCACTGATCGTGACTGGCTGATTACCAATGGCGAGATGATTACTGATAGCATCCTGGATGTTTGGATGACGATGCTTTAGAGACAAGTGGGCGAACAAGGAGTGGTGCCTCCGCAAGCCGTTCAGCTATCTGCTCCACTGCTAGACTCCCCTGGATTCCACTGAGTGCCGACGAGTGGCATGGTTCTTCAGCCAATTGTGCTGCATAGCCAGAGCCACTACGCAGCCACGGCGAGAGTTGGTGGGACGATATACTACATGGACTCGTTGGCCAAGTCGAAGGAGGATATCTCTGAACTCGCCAAGCAGCGCTTAGTAGACTGGTATGGCCCTTCAAGGACGGTCCATTTCATGGGTATTCCTTTACAAAAAATCGGGAGCAATAAGTGCGCCCTTCATGTGTTAGCCAGGCTAACGCACTTTGCGCTGGGCACGGGCGACGTGGCGG
>NW_003210480.1:110091-110668 GCF_000006405.1 Perkinsus marinus ATCC 50983
CGCCGAGAGAAGTAAAAGACATTCACGTGATTTGGGATCGAACTCCCGACTTCCCGATACAGCCTCTCGCTCTCCCGGTCGAAGCAAACGAACCTGGAAAAAATCGGTTAAATTTAACAACGGCAAGCTTATGCGCTCAAAAGGCGCTCCTATCCTTATGGCGCGCGCTAAAGCGCGCGCTCTGTGAGGGTGGGACGGTTGATGAGACGTCAGCAGTGATAGCTATGTTGGACGCATGATGGTTCCTGTGCTGTAGAGAAGAAGCAGAGGATGATCTAGGCCTTAATCGAGGAATCCTAGATGCTCTTAGCGATACTATAGGCTCACCAGACTCTTGATAGACACTGCGTGTAATAACCATCCCAGACTCAGCGCGACAAGACTAACTTAGATTCAATCAGTTACAGATATACTCAGAGCGCTGACTAGCGTTACAGCAATAATAGCCGTAATAAGACTCTAATACTCAGTCGATACTTCAAAGGTCGCTCCAACGAGCGGTTACAGAGATCCAATCGTTTCAGATACTTATCACTCTACAGATATTCGGGCGTGCGCGATACGACTTGCGCCGATC
>NW_003210480.1:110768-113573 GCF_000006405.1 Perkinsus marinus ATCC 50983
TGACACGTGGCAGTCGTAGAGACGTTACATTTGTCGATGGTATGGGTAGGGTTGCCACACCGGATACATCTCTCGTCCTTCTTACCGATATCATTAGTACAATTCCTAGCAGGATGACCATCCTGTAGGCACCTATAACATGTGATGGATTGTTGATCACGAACCACCGCATAGACATAGTAGACATCGTCATCAGTTGATGATCCGGAAGGAATAGGGGATCCATCATGATAGTCATCAGAGTGGTCGTTGTTGATGATGTTGCTCACCGTAGCTTGACGTCGTTGATCAGGATGTCGTCCACCATACAACCGGAGAGTAGCGGGATCGGCTTCCTTCTTAGATAACCGTCCTTGCCTTCTTATATCATACTTGATCAGTTGTCGTTTGAAGCGGGGATAGTCTATACGGTGATCGTCAACATCACGATCCATCTTATCTCTAAGACGATCGTTTAATAGTCCATCATACAATCGTCGCTTGATGATGTCATCCAAGATACTGACGCCTAGTAGACATAGCTGATTAGCATAACCATCCAATCTTGAGATAAACTGATTGACCGTCTCCTTAGGTTCTTGTTGTAGATGATTGAAGTCGTTCTGGAGTTTCAATAGAACTTCTTGGTCGCTGTAGAACTCATTGATCTTGTTGATCAGCAGATCCCAGTGACGATCATAGTCTTTGTGGCATAATGCAGGATCAGTTTCGTCACGTACAAGATCGTCCCAGACGGTATTGATAGTATTGAGACGGGCAAAGGTGTAACGAACAAGATTCCTTTGGCCAACCGTCCGTTTGAAGATCTCTTGGATCCAAGCTGCACCAGAGCGTCGATCATCAGCACCTTGATAGTGGTTCTTGATAGCTAGACCTTTTGCCGTATTGGTAGCAATTTGGAGATCCTTGTCAGAGATCTTGTGTCGGCATTTGGTATGTCTACAACCCGGACAGCGGTCATAGGTCTTGTTGCCGAACAGATTAGGGGGTCGATACATTCTGCCAGAAGTGATTCCAGGCAGATGTTTCAACGTAGGGTAGGGTCTTGATAGAGCACGACCCGAAGCAGAAGAAGGGCTAGAAGAAGATGAACTCGATGATAGGCTTCTCCGACGGCGTTGATGGGAACGTCGAGAACGACGAGAATCATGATCGTCACCAGAAGAATCCGATGAACCAGAAGGAGAGCCAGATGGATCACGTCTTCTTGTAGACCTCATAGCAGCTCTACGAGATGGTTGTTGATGATGTTCACGATAATTCTCGTGATGACTTCTCGAACCATTTTTAGCAGCAGATGAAATAGAAATAACTTCAACAGGTTTAGTAGAATCTACTTGTTCTAGAGGGACTCGATCATCAGCAGTAGTGATATCCTTGACAGTGGTGTCGTAGATAGGAACCGATTGCTGAGGTCGTGAACCATCAACTGTTAGAGTAGAGCTAGCAGCAGCTGACGAGTAGTCTTTGATAACCGTACCACAAGACTGATGCTGTTCACTATGTTGGGAATCTTTGATAGGGTTGGGGTAGTGCTCGATGTTCAGGAAGTTGGGATCACTCATTGACTTCTCGATGATAATGGGGTGGCTTAGGAAGATTGGTCGTAGATAGTCGTCTTGAATGATATTATAGAGTAGCTCTCTATCCTTTGTGATCATGTCCAGATAGAACTCGTTATACAGGATCTTGTCACTAACTCGCAAGTTTGATAGGATGCTCTCTCGTAGACGATGTTGACCATTTAATGATACCACGTTAGCTTGTAGTGGATGTTCTTGAGCTCTTTCATATCCGACCTGTCTCTTGATAAGGTTTTCTTGACGAACATAGGAACCTTTGATAGTCGTACGATCATCTGTTACTGGAGGCTTAGAGACTCTTCCATGATCTAATTGATGACCTTGTTGCTCATATGGTCTATCATGGATAGGTCTGTCGTTACTCGACATTACCACTTCTTGATGACGATGTAGTCGATCAGTACTCGGCACAATCACTTCACGATGATCTCCAATAGGCTTGACGTTACTCGACTTTACCACTTCTTGATGATGATGTAGACGATCAATACTCGGTAGAGACACTTCACGATAGCCTTCGGTAGATTTAACGTTACTCGATGTTACCACTTCTTGATGACGATGTAGTCGATCATTACTCGGTAGAGTCACTTCACGACGACCTTGCCTCGCCCCAGTGTTAGGATGTACTGGACGAATATGTTCTCTTGTTGTCGGGAACCTTCTTATAGACACCGGTCTGGATAGATGCACATTATCCGGATAGTGCATTGATTGGAGCTGATAACCACTTGACAAAGATGTATCATACGGATAGTTTCCAGTGCCGAACTCCTGATCGGGCTGATGAATGGCGACCCCGGGGTTGTTAGTGTCGTTGTCGTTCATGTAGGGTATGTTCCTTTGTTGGCGTTGATCATGATGTAGATGAACTTGTCTTATACTCTCGATATCTGGTTGGAGGAGATGTTCTGGTACCAATTGATGACATTCTTCGTCTCTAGAACCATTGGAACCTTCGGCTCGTTGATGATGTATCGGCAAGGATAGACGATTCTTCCATAGAATATCGAGTTCAGCCTGGGATGTTGGGCAAGATACTGGAGACCGAGGATCCTTTCGCAAAGGATGTTGATCTTCTTGTTGGGGAGTTTGGTCCGATAGAGCTGACCCTTGATCCTTTCGTAAGGAGTTCAATCTCGTTAGGACAGCCCGGTTTGTAAGAGGGACCGGATAGCAGTTCCCACATGAGGAGATTGGTCATAATACGGAACCTGATCCC
>NW_003210480.1:113673-118438 GCF_000006405.1 Perkinsus marinus ATCC 50983
TTAACGTTACTCGATGTAACCACTTCTTGATGACGATGTAGTCGATCATTACTCGGTAGAGTCACTTCACGATGACCCTGCCTCGTCCCAGTGTTAGGATGTACTGGACGAATGTGTTCTCTTGTTGTCGGGAACCTTCTTATAGACACCGGTCTGGATAGATGCACATTATCCGGATAGTGCATTGATTGGAGCTGATAACCACTTGACAAAGATGTATCATACGGATAGTTTCCAGTGCCGAACTCCTGATCGGGCTGATGAATGGCGACCCCGGGGTTGTTAGTGTCGTTGTCGTTCATGTAGGGTATGTTCCTTTGTTGGCGTTGATCATGATGTAGATGAACTTGTCTTATACTCTCGATATCTGGTTGAAGGAGATGTTCTGGTACCAATTGATGACATTCTTCGTCTCTAGAACCATTGGAACCTTCGGCTCGTTGATGATGTATCGGCAAGGATAGACGATTCTTCCATAGAATATCGAGTTCAGCCTGGGATGTTGGGCAAGATACTGGAGACCGAGGATCCTTTCGCAAAGGATGTTGATCTTCTTGTTGGGGAGTTTGGTCCGATAGAGCTGACCCTTGATCCTTTCGTAAGGAGTTCAATCTCGTTAGGACAGCCCGGTTTGTAAGAGGGACCGGATAGCAGTTCCCAACATGAGGAGATTGGTCATAATACGGAACCTGATCCCTACGCAAGGGATCCGAATACCCAGCATGAAGAGAATGGTCTCGTATCAAGCCTTGATCATTGCGAAAATGATCACGTGATTCAGGTTGAACAAAATGGTCTTGCACCGATAGAGGATCTTGTAGATTTAGATCCGACATGTGAGCTCGAGGATGATGTTCTTGTACCAGTGTAGAATGATGCTGTAGCTCATTAGGGTCTCCAACTCGATTATGAGGTAGACGTTCATAGTCTTGATTCTTAGAGCCAGACGATTGGGCGGGAATACCAATCCCGGTAAAATGTGAGGGTGGGACGGTTGATGAGACGTCAGCAGTGATAGCTATGTTGGACGCATGATGGTTCCTGTGCTGTAGAGAAGAAGCAGAGGATGATCTAGCCTTAATCGAGGAATCCTAGATGCTCTTAGCGATACTATAGGCTCACCAGACTCTTGATAGACACTGCGTGTAATAACCATCCCAGACTCAGCGCGACAAGACTAACTTAGATTCAATCAGTTACAGATATACTCAGAGCGCTGACTAGCGTTACAGCAATAATAGCCGTAATAAGACTCTAATACTCAGTCGATACTTCAAAGGTCGCTCCAACGAGCGGTTACAGAGATCCAATCGTTTCAGATACTTATCACTCTACAGATATTCGGGCGTGCGCGATACGACTTGCGCCGATCTTTCCCGATCGTGTCGTCACAGCTCACTTGTAGTTTCCTACATGAAGTTTTGCGCTCAGTTGTGTTGCGCTCGGTCGTGATTGCGCTCAGTTGTGGGGTTACGACAGAAGATATGTCAACCGTTTCACATTGTTGTTAATACGCACACCCAAGAATGACGATTGTTCTTGACTTGCGAACATAGATTCCTGTTAGTCGGGGTAACATGTGCGTTGGATGTGAAAGAACCAAGACCTCGTGGTGCATTTCGGGTCCCATTAGTTGCTTGCTCATTGTTGTCGCTCTTATGCGTAGGATTGTCACGGCCTGTTATCGGTGGTTTTCGAGCTACTGCGCCATGTAGTTCATCGCCATTGTTAACCCCATGACTAAAGTGACTCTCCTCGGCGCCTCCGGTGGTATCGGCCAACCATTGTCTATGCTCCTCAAGCTGAACCCTATGATCACCACGCTCGCCCTCTACGATATCAAGCAGGCCATGGTCCCATGTGCGGGAGTAGCTGCTGATGTAAGCCACATTAACACTCCTGCTAAAGTCGTCGGCTATGCTGGTGACCACGAGATTGAGGCGGCCCTAACCGGCGCGAATATTATTGTGATGACAGCTGGTGTCCCTCGCAAGCCCGGCATGACCAGAGATGACCTCTTTAAAATCAACGCTGGTATTGTTCGCGGCTTGGCGACCGCCTCGGCTAAGTACGCCCCTAAGGCGACGCTGTGCATTGTGTCTAACCCAGTCAATTCCACTGTCCCCATCGCCGCTGAGATCTACAAAAAAGCTGGAGTTTTTGACCCAAAGAAAATCGTCGGTGTCACCCAATTGGACATCACTCGTGCAAACACATTCGTGAGTGAGAAAACCGGTCTGGACGTAGAGCATATGGACGTTCCCGTCATTGGCGGTCACGCTGGTGAGACCATCATGACGCTGTTCTCCCAGGCTAGGCCCGAAGTCAAGCTCGAACAGGAGAGCATCGAAGAGCTGGATAAGCGTATTCAGAACGCTGGTACGGAGGTTGTCGAGGCGAAGAGCGGCGCTGGTTCGGCTACGCTGTCAATGGCCTATGCGGCGGCTAAGTTCGTTGACGTTATTATTCGTGGTCAGCGCGGCCAAATTACCGCTGCATGCGCCTATATCAACGAGCCTTTCGAAGATGTCTCGTATTTCTCGTATAGATGTGACTTTGGCCCTGAAGGTGTGTCCAGAGTTTACCGACTAGAGGGCCTAACTGCGTACGAGAAGGGGCGCCTTGGGGAGGTCAAGAAGAAGTTGAAGGGCGACATTCAGAATGGCCTCACCTTCGCCAACAGCTAATTTTTTTCAATACTATAATATCACTCTTTAGTAACACGCTATCGTGTATCTCTAGTAGGTCTTTCTACAACTGAGTTGTGTTGAGCTGAATCGCACTATAAACCAATCGCAGTCTCTATGGTGAAGATAAGAACTCGAAAATTGTCGGACCTTCATCACGCATGGTACTATTGACGCCCGTCAGACAGGTGGCAATCTCAGATCGCAGTATACCGCGAAGCAGTACTCGTCCAGTAGAACAGCAGTTGGTTGAAGGAGGATGTATGTTGGCGTTCGCGTGCCCATGAGTGACAAGAAGGGAATTACCCAGTTTGTTGTGATTGTGGAAAGAATGGGAATAGAACCACATTAACCGGCATGGAATCCGTCACAGTCAAGTTTCCTGGATCTCCCTCTTCGCTGAGTCGAGGACTCAGTGCCACTGAGGCAGTGGCTGTATTCATCCATATGAATGTACGCTCGATGTTAATATTTGTATTTTTAGGGTTTTTATTCGCCGTTGGTTGTTTTGTTGTTTTCGCCCCAGGTGCTACGCAAAGCGGATTCCGCAACTCAGTCGAGTGTATCGTCGTTGCAGACGGAATTATATAATAACGTTCAATGCCGTTATTTCATAAGCCTCCCATAAAAAAATATTTTCGGCCCAGTTTGTCGAGCTCGGCCCTGAAAACCTAATGCCATGGGGCCCCAACGCGATAAACTCAATGGTAGCGGTCAATCAACTTGGGAGGAAGGCCAAGCGGGATCCTGGAAATTCCTTTAAAATGTTTCACCCTAGTTGCGCTACACGGAACCGATGATCTCACTGCTAATAAGCAGTCCTTCAGTATCGACATCCATTCCTCGTTGGGGTCATCCTTCCAATCTGAGCTCATTTTAGTCTCTGCCGTGGATAGGACTTTCTCGGCGACAGGCGAGAGGACGACTTTGCGAACCACAAGTAGAAGGGCAACCGTTTTCCCATGCCGCCCAAATAATCAACACAACACAGTTTCCACCACAGCAGCTGAACAACACTCTAATCATGCTATAAAATATTGAGAAAATTAGCAACTCTCAACGTCACGGTGAACCCTGAGGAGAAATTTTTGCTCGTGTCGCTCGGCTGTTGGAGGCCGCGGAGATCGATCTAGCCGAGGAAGCTAATGTCTTATTCCTGGGCAGGATGCCTGTCAAAGCTCGGTCAATGCCATTAGACTTTTGCTCCTCAGAAATCCTCATAAGTTTTCTTTCGAGATCAGAAATGATGTCAATCAACTCTTCCACCTTTTCCTTTTCGTTGGATGAGTTCTCATCTTCGGAGTCTTCAGCCAACGTCTCCATCATTTCTCGCAAAGCCGCTCGACACACTGACAGTTCGAGAGCGCTCAAAAGCGAGTCCGCCAAATCTCGTCGGGCATCGCATCCGACAGACCCCAAGGCGTCAAAATCCGGTATCAAAAACTCGAACACTTTCTTCAAGCCGTTCGGGTCGCCAACTTCAGTGACGTAATAGAGCAAAAACGAACTCCAAGGCTGGACATACTGGAAATCTATTTTTTCCACTGTTGCATCGATCAGCATCATAAAAACTTCGCGGTTGCCGATCTCCCACGCACTCTGCAGACAAGTGGCATAATATTCTCCTTGTTTTTTCTCGTCAATCCATACTAACGGCAACAGCAGGCTCACTATGTTCTTCGATTTCGCCAGCCCGCATGAGAGCAATAAGCATTGCGATAAGTCACTCGCTAGAATTTCTCCTTCGCAGCCGCTGTTGGGCGGCCCTAGAAGCCATCTGACCGCCTCTACTCGGTTCGCTTTGCACGCGTAATAGAGAGTTCCGTGGTCATCCAGAGTACGCGACTTGACGAAGTCAACACCCCTCATTTTCAGCTCTTCCAAGCCTTTCGCGTCAAGACATTTCACTGCGACATGCGCGAGCCTCTCGCCGAGAGCGTTCGTGGCGTCATTCAAGAGGAACGGATTCCTCTTCACAACTTTATCAAAAAACGGAAAGTTTCTCTTCTGTGCGGCCGCTTTAAGATCGTCTATGGAAACCCCACGGGGTCCTATGCGCGTGTACAACAAGTCAATTA
>NW_003210480.1:118538-120165 GCF_000006405.1 Perkinsus marinus ATCC 50983
CCGACGCGAGTCGTGGGGTTAGCTCCCCCTACCCCCAACAGCACACGAACAACATCGACGTGCCCACCAGAAATGGCGCCATGTAGCGCTGTAAATGTCGAGGGCATCGGTCTAAAATTTAATAATAATTTATTTTTTAATTTCCGCGATTTTTCCCCCACCTATCAACATCTGCCTTCACTTCGATCAGCTTCTTTACCACGTCTACATGCCCCGAGCTTGCCGCTATATACAGCGGAGTACTGCCCGTTTTGGGATGATGTGAATTGACGCTTTTCTGAGCGAATTTTCCGGTCCAAGCATTTTCACGATGCCTCTGCTACGGCAAATCAGTATCATTCGAAATATCATTATGGCAGCAACACACATATTGGTCAAATTCTATCGACACTAACCATCGTTCGACACGCTTTCATCCATAGGAACAGTTGAAATCATCATGAGGAACTCCCGAAAACGCCATCCAATACCATACGCCTACCATGTGCTCTCTCTTGCGCAGATCGAGATGGTCAAAGACTCCTATATCGCCCTGCTTGGCAGCGTCGTAGAGATCGAGAGCTCGTATGAAATTAACGACATCCTCCTGGTCGTATTTAAGCGCCACGTCGAGTATCTGCAATTACTGACAATTTCATCCATCTAAATCTAATTATAGAAATCATATCATTTTGAATAGTGGAGTTTCACCCTAGTGATATGGTGAAAAACACCAACGGAAAACATATTTCGCGACTACTGCATATCACCGCGAATATCGCGTTTTTCACAGAGTATTAAACCACTTCACGTAAAACTCCATTAATTTTAGTAGTTTTTCCCTGTGGGGAAACATGCACATGTGTCTGTGACTCTATGAAAATTTTGAGAAAAATTTTAGAAGCGAACTCAATCTCAGAACACTTCTACCTAAATTCGCATATAAACTCCTACAATTAGTGAGGAAACTCCCGAGCTCAGCTGAGGAAAGCGATTACATATATTCCTACTCCAACGCCGATATCTATGATAACATAATCTTCACCACAATTCTCACCGTTTGCCCAAGTCTATTAGTGATATTCACATTTACTCCCGCGTCAACAAGGCTTGTAACAACGTCGATGTTTCCCTTCAATGCCGCCAAATGGAGCGGCGTATGGCCCGCCCCAGCGGCCAGCATAGGCATCTCGATTTGTGGCGCCGGATTAGGCTCAGTAGGAGCCTCCAATGCATATGGCAATGGGAACAAATTAGTGTTTATCAGAGCCTCCAACATCTAATAAAAATCATATATTCCTATCAACCCACGAACGCTCACCTCTACTTGACCGTTTTCAACCGCCAAATGGATCAGATTTCGTCCCTCGATATCATTGCCGTATTTTTCTGCCAGCTCAGCTGGCAGCAGCGGCATTCGAAACATGGGGATAATAGGCACTCCTGCAGCTTCATATCCGTAGAAAATCTATAACGCGCGGTGAATTTTCGGTAAAAAATTTCCACCAGAACTCACTCGCATGACGTCAAACTCGACGCCTGTGCTCTCCTGTTTCCTCTTCCCATCTGTTATTATTCTCAATGCCACAGACTGGCACCCCTGCATCACCGCGGCGGCCAACACCTGCCAATGGTAGAGTATCATCCA
>NW_003210480.1:120265-138250 GCF_000006405.1 Perkinsus marinus ATCC 50983
AGTCAGTTTCCCATGTAAATGTCATCATCACATTAGCAACATTTTCTTCCATTGTTATCAATCCCTACGAGGGACGTTATCTCTCAAAGCCGAATAGATCTCTATCAGAGTAAACTGTACACCCAACTGCTGTTTTCATAAAAAGTTGAAAAATTCTCTTCATTTTTGGTGTCCTAGTTATCTAGTTTCTAATACAATCCCTTTAATTGTTAAATTTAATTTTATTATAGACATCTCTAAATTTACCACTGACATTCACCATTGGAGTTTCACCCGTTTTACGTGAAGTGGCGTAAAACACAGTGAGAACGCGATATTCAAACTATGCAGTAGTCGTGATGAAATATATTTTTCACTACTGTTTTTCATCATATCACTAGGGTGGCCGTGAAACTCCATTGAATTACTCGACCACGCAGCCCACCTCGTATCGAATCAGTAGGGAAGCCTTCAGAATAGGCGCCAACGGATCCAGCACTGGTCCTCGCGTGAGCAACCTCATCGCAGCCAGACGATTGTTGTCCTCCTCCTCTTCCTCCATTATCAACAGATTCGTGTGTCTTGCCAGAATAGCGACCGCTGCTGTGTTCCCCGATTGGACGCACATTTGCAGGGGAGCTTGCCGATCAGTTGACATGCGCTGAAATGATCAAAAACATGAAACACGGAAGGATATAAGCAGTACAGGAATATATGTTGGGTTTCCTTAACTGAGCTCGTAGGTTTCCTCACTATTTTATGAAAAATCACACGATTTTGGGTATAAGTATACAAAACTTCCTCAAAGTTCCCATATTCCTAGCAACACGTGTAGTTGACCATGTGCATATATATTCCCACACTGGATATAAGTCTTCTGCAATGTAGTTATTGTGCTATTTTATTATGTTATATTATATTCTGCTATGCACTATTATTCCTCATGTAGTAGTATACATCTATGCACTATAAAGGTAGTATGCACAGTTTTTGCGAAAATCTCTCGAAAACAGGTATATCAACATTTACAACTAATCAACGAGTATATAACAACACTTCCTCACTGCGAGAATGGCAATTTCAATGCAAAAAAAATTCACAAAATATACAAAAATCAACGAAATGCGACTATCGAGAGAGGACATACGATACCGCAACCTACACTGCCATATACTGCCGATTCCTCTCTGTCAATCTGATCCACCGACGAGTTGGAGCCCATGTCCTCACCCAAGCGGACCTGCCCGCCTCGATTCCAGATCTGCCGTCCTAGTGCTGCCACAGCATCGGCCGCATTGCTCGGGCCGATTGCCGTGCTATCCCCCTCTGGTTTTAGGAAAAAGTTCACCTATAAAATATAATAAACTCTGTTATTTTTACCTAGTGAGAGAACATATTTCACGACTACTGCATGTCACCGCGAATATCGAGTTTTACGCTACTTTCCGTAAAACGGGTGGTGAAACTCCAATGATAACGTAAAATTCAAACACCCATGAAGCTTCAATAGAGTTTCACCACCCTAGTGATATAAAAAACACCAGTGAAAAACATAATTTCACGACTTCTGCATAGTGCGAATATCGCGTTTTTCACCGAGTTTTACGCCCCTTCCCGTAAAACGGGTTGTGAAACTCCAATATCTCCTTCCCCTCACATTAGTCCCAAAGCCCACAAGCAGTAGAAGAACTTCAACGTTTCCACGCAGTGATGGTTCGCATATAATATGACGGTTATTCTCATCAACCGAATTTGGCGACGCTCCGTCAACTGACAGGGAAAATGTGAATAGAAACAAAATCATTTCCAAAGCTTACTTAGTAATTCTCTAATTCGTTTGCTTTTCTCGGGAGCATTCTCGCCACCAATATCTTCCATTGCAACGCAGAGGCATTTGTCCAGATAAGGTCCATGCAAATCGGGCATCGCATCAACACACTCGATAAAAGACTTCCTATCCAGCTGATACACTTCGCAAAAAGTCGCGCATACGGCGATTTCCGGCCAGGTATAATCGTCCACAAACAGGGCTTTTTCACCCACATAATCGCCGGGCTCCAGCGCCATCAGCGTTTTACTAAGCCCGTATATAGAGGCTCTCCCATCACTCGCGATGGAGTTTCCAGGCCGCTCGTTGAGTGCCAAAAAAGAAGGATAAGCATTTCCAGTTTGACGACTACGTCTTAACGCCGCGGGAACTTCACCTGAAACCGTAACAGATAATATATTATAATATTTTTTTCTGGTTAACCTACATGTCCTGTCCCTCTTGCACTTTATGAGCCCCCTTACTACGAATAGCATACAATCAGCTCTATCTCCAGCGTAGAATAGCAGATCTCCCGGTGCAAAATACCTGTTGGGGTGATACGAAGAGGAACTATAGGAAACATATGAACTCGCACGATGGAGTTTTACAACGCGTTTTACGTAAAACTCTGTGAAAAAAATGCGATATTCGCGGTGATATGCAGTAGTCGTGAAATATTTTTTTCACATCACTAGGGTGAACCTCCAATGTGAAGTAACAAAGGAAGATCCATTTCATTCACACACGGTTGCCCAAATGGAATTGGCTATAATCTGTCACTTCCAAAACTCGACAAAAAAAAGTTCGCCGAGAGCTTTTCAAATGATATGTTCGAATTCCGAGTTTTCGGGTACTCTGTGAACAAGTGAATTTTAATACATAGTCTACCAAAACAGGGACAATGAGAAAGTCTGCCCGCACAACGAAAACTCATCCGCGGACGGTGTGGTAAAAATCGCACATCTGTTGGTGACAATATGAAAATTTTGGGAGGAAATTTCGGGAAATTCTTGCTGGTTTCTGTTGACTTCTAACCCGATTCTTCCATAAACTCCAATGATAAGTGAGGAAACTCATGAGCTCAGCTGAGGAAAGCGATTACATATACATTGCAGCTCTGCTCGTGGACGCATACAAACTCTTAATCGCGAGTGCGCCAGAAAACTACTTCCCATTTTAGAAACTCCACCAGATCGAGAAACGCTACCAGAATTTTTCCCGCAACACTGAGGAATTCAGTAAAACGTTGAATTTCAAATGGTATCAAATGCTCTTTCTCGATGCGTTTGAGGTTAACATTTACGCCGGAAATAAATACGGTGATCCTATACCTTAACACGGTCGTCGTCATCGTCGTCTTCACGACAAACACATTTCGAAATGAGCATAAGCTTCTCACTTGGTTAAAACGACAGAGGCAACTCGGCCGAGCTGAATATCGGTAATCTTCACGTCAAACCACTTGTAGTGTTTCAGCATCCTTCCCATCACTCCTACCAATACTCTATTACGAAGCCCATCAGATGTTCGTAGCATCCTGAGAGGGTAAAGCGACGACATACCACATGTTCAAGTGCGTCTATCGGTGTCCAGTGGACGCCTTTAAACGACTACTATTGGACCACAGTTGAATGGAGTTTCACCACCCGTTTTACGTGAAAAACGCGATAACCGCGGTGATATGCAGTAGTCGCGGAGCATGTTATTCAATACTGTTTTATATGTGAAACTTCGATGAACTATCCTTACTGCGGGCAAAAAATAATATTAATAGTATTAATTTAATACCATAAATCGCTCAACTTCTAAGCAGAATTGTTGCCTACGTGAGTAAGTCAGACTTAGCCTGCTCGTTAGCCTGGTTTTGAAAGAGCCTCTCGAGGAACCGCCGCACTTGAACTTGCACTCTGTGATCGACGTTGTTACTGTGCATGTATCTGAAAACCAAACACACTCACAGGATCACCTACTGCTACGACGTATCATCACTACTTCATCGCGGTCTTCAACCGAGCTCTGAAGTCGGCACCAACTTCATCATATGTCAAAATCAACGAACATAGTAGACCAGAAAACAATGCAAACAAATTGCCGGCTACTATTTCGCATATTATGCAAAATCTGAGAGAAAAAAGTGTTTTCAAAGGTCGTCACCGAGAGAGAGCCTACACTCTTTCGTGGTGATTCGACGCGTGGATGTCACCGTAGCCGACCGTCGTGATGGTTGATATCATAAAATACAGACAAGCCGCATACTGCTGTATTCGCGTCATGTACCACCAGTCGTCATCGACAGAGCCGAATTCCTGAGAGAAAAATGCGCTCACCAAGATTCGAACCGGGGCGGAATGATGTCTACCGTTATCCACCCCCCGGGGCCCCCCTCAGCTAAATAGCCGTCCGCTCCGACTGCCCACCATATACAGGCACCCCAATGAGCCACCAGCACCAACAGCATCACCAACTTGGAGACCCCCACGAGGAGCACCAGCACTTCACTTTCCATACGATACTCTATGTGAGTCATAACGTGATGTCGCAAGTACGCCGTTCGGCCGACAAGAACAAGTCTGAGCAGTCTCAGACAGTTACACACGAGTGACGCGCTGGGGAAAAAGAAATATGGAAACGCCCCCACGAGGTCAATGATGAACCAAGTCTTGAGGTATTGGCAGATGAGAACTCGCGGGTCCCGAACGAGTGCACCATCTTTATAGATGCCAGTGAAGCACGTCACGAGTATGTTGACAGCGAAAATGATATCTTGGAGCGGCAGAAAGTGCATCAGCTGGGATTGCTTTCGATCTTCATCGGTGAGGTAGAAGGCGAGCGAAAATGGAATCAGCGTTGCATGATACATAATACATATGGAAAGTATGAAGTCCCACGACAACCTGACGAGATGATGGTATGAAAAAAACACTAGTCAGCAGCGAATAACACGTATAACACTTTCGGGGGATATTTTCGCAAAGTGCATTTTCTTAACTTCACGTAAAACGGGTGGTGAAACTCCAACGAGGATGAGCTCACCTAGTCTGTGAATAGGGGTCAGCAACAAGATACCTAGCGCCAGTGCTAATGGCCTCGAAGGGGTCCTCCATGAGGTAGTTGACGAAGGTGCGCTGCTTCTGTCCGTCATCATTGGTGTCATCGGGAACCAACGATACCATCCTTTCCAGCTGAAAACAATGAAAACTATGAGCAGTAGATGCTTAATTTCATCGGGCAGGAGTGTGTGCAGAAACTAACAATAATTTTCTCTCATACGCATAGTCGACCCTATGCATGCTACTCAACGCTGAGATTAGATGAGCAACAACCTCATAGAAGGTGGTTTACTACGGGTGTCGGTGACGTGATGAAAATTCCGAGGAAACTATGGTGAATCCTCGTTTGTTACTGAATGCTAATGCGTATATAAGCTCCTATGATTAGCTTTGGAAACTCCTGAGCTCAGTTGAGGAAAGCGAGCATATATTCCTACTCCAACACTGCAGAAATCCTACAACTGTGGAGCTTCACCCGTTTTACGGAAAGTGGTGTAAAACTCGGTGAAAAACGCGATATTATTCGCGGTGATATGCAGTAGTCGTGAAATATGTTTTTCATATCACTAGGGTGGCACTCCATTGCCTCACCTCCTCTTGTCTTAGCCTCTTGGAACGGGACTGTCCATTGACACTAATCCTCGCCCCGACAAGACTTCCATCGCTCAGCTCTCCGCTGAGGCCATCTACCACAAGAGCAGATACTGCACGCATGCACATCCAAAGATATTCTTCCCTGTGCGCACTACTACTACTCACATAACGTCAATGTTGGGTCTTCGTTTTCCAACTCCTCCCTGTACTTGGCGGCCAACTTCTTCATATTTGCCATTTCTGACACGACCGTAGTAGTCGTCGCTCCGTCTCGATTCGCCTCGAGAGAATCTATAAAAGTAAATTATCGATTTTGTTGTTGCCATATTTCACTACCATTGATGGGAAGTATAACACCATCGTGTTCATGCTCCTTGTCAACTCCATGCTCCTGAGAAAATATCTTTAGGTTGAGCTTACAAGATACAAAATAGGTCCAACAACTGGCCATTGCCTCACCTCCTTCGCAAGTTGTATTAAAGATCCTCGAGTGCCACCGACCAACCGGCAAGTCCCCCTTGCTTCAGGTCCTCTCCTCGTCATGTGATTCGAAATACTTTTCCGTTTATCAGTGGTCTCGGTCGACCCCAATGCTTCTCCTAAGGCCAAGCTTGGTGTTATTCTGCTATCCGATCGTTTCAATGATTTCTCGCTCCGTATCGCATCTTCCTCAGCTTCTCCTTCTACCACTCCTCCCTCAACTGCGTTTACTTCTCTCGGTAGCACCCTATGCTCGGCCTCTATTCGTGGTCGTCTGCCCGGCCTGAACATCAACTGCTCCGTTCTCTGTTCAGGTGGAGCTTCTAATGGTGGTGGAGGAATCTGCACGCCTGCCCCGACGTTTCCATCCGACGAAGACGGCATTTTATTTACTCTTCGAAGTACATTCTCCCGAGCTTTCCACCAACGCGCTGCTGCTGATGTCGACTTAGAGCGAGGTTCCGAACTCGTTCGATCTACCGCAGGATCCTTACAGGGCGAGATGCTACATTTAATGGCATCTATCGACGAAGCTCTCCTCCGAAATTCCACTTTCGGATAAGACTTTCTCCCATCAGGAAGTGTCTTATCTGCAGACCCCGCACTAGCACGTCTATGGTGCGCAGCATGAGCTCGCGAGAAGATCGACTTGCGACTTTTGTGATGTCCAGCCTCTACATCCGAGTTTTCCCGTCCGTGAAAATGATGGTGAGCTCTCGTTGCAGATTCGTATGACGAGTGGATGCCGAAGTGGTTACGTATTTCTCGCAGTTGCAACGCTATAGGTGTTAATGAGGACTCCAGCAAGGCGCCAATACGGTTCTCAACGAGAGTTACGCTATCTACTGCTATAGCGTCTAGCACGTCGGCGTAAACCTAAGAGGAGTATATTATCAACTTCGTTGTATACTATTCCCTACCTCTTTTATGGTTCTAGACACCACTTTTTCTATCACTCTGGTCATCATCTGTTGTTGTAGGGTGTCTCCGCCGAGAGAAACGCTCCCTCCGATAGAGGAATGTGCGGAGCTGCTTTTACCTACTACCATGGGCTGGGGATCGACAAAGGTGAGGGGAAGGGAAAAATCCCTGTGATTTCGGGGTCGTTCAATAAACCGATTTCGAAACTCAGAATTGTTTCCAGAATTGCTTATTACACGTATAATACGATGCAAGAATCGATTCTGAATTAACCCTTCCTGCACCACCTCACTCGGAGAGGGGGAAACGGGAGAGGGGTGACCACTAGATGCGGTCGCCTCTCTCGTGCCGACGTCCTCATATGGAGTTCAATTCTAGTCCTAGCGTGGAAAGTGCGCTGTTCATGAGCGTTGAGAAATATTCAAGGACTTTCGAGTATGCAAGTTTGGTTTCACGAGAGTCGCAGGTTCGATCCGCGGCAAGGTGACTTTTCAATCATTTTTCTCCTGCGTGGCGTACAAGTAGGAAGTTCCTCAACAGTAAGGCGATTCTATATCTTGGATCACCATACGGGGAGATGAGTTCTACAGCTTGTAAGTTCCCTCGCTAAACCGTTTGAGCTGAGCTGAGTTGTAGGTTTTCTGGTAGCGAATGCTTAATGCAAGATGTGCTATCTGGTTCGAATGTGGACAATGTGCCAGCCAAATGCGGACACTTCCGTAAGCAGGCCCTTTGTAAGAGTCTGAAGGGGGCTCACACCTAGAACCTTCCCTCCGCAGCTCTGACAGTCATCGGTGATACTTGAATGCTATCAATGCTCATTCATTACGGCAAGAATCATAGCTCTCGCGTCAAGCGTGCGTTATACTCTGCCAGAGCCTTCACGACGCCCAGGGCGTTAGCCTTACAGACAACCGGAGAAACGATCGAATCCCGCGCCCTACGGTTGTTCATACTTCAGCTGGAGGTTAATCCTGAATTCCTCAGTAGTTCTCCTCCCCTTTTAATGGGCAGCTACCGTGGTGATGGAAGCTCTTCAGAGCGTCGGAGCTACTACAGTTCGGATTATGATGAGTTTGGCAGAGACCGACGAGGGTATCATGATGATGATAATAATCATCACAGGAGGGGGAGGGAGCCGGATCGAGAATGGCTGGAGAAAAGTAGTGCGGGAGGAACTTATTAGGTTAACTACATGTGTTGGTGACAATATAGGGAAATTTTTGGGGAATTTTCGCACACTTCTACCCGAAGTCGACCCATAATGAGTGAGAAAATTCCCGAGCTCAGCTGAGGAAAGGAAACTTATATTTCTCCAGCACGGGTGCACTTCCTTATTGGTTCGGTTCCATAGGGATGGAGGAGCGATGGAGTGGTCGTTCCGGGCGGGAAATAGCAGAGATGATCCTCGCTGAGGATCGAACCTGCGCCAAGAGCAAGGCCGGTCCATTACCATCGAGTGAGGAGGAAGAGGACGGCAGCGACGAGGCTCTGAAGATCGATACGAGAAGTAGTAATGGTGTGGTATGTATGTGTCGAAAAATCATATGGCTATAATGGAGTATTACGTGCAGTGGCGTGAAACTCGGTGAAAAACGCGATTTTCGCGGTGATATGCAGTAGTGGTGAAATATATTCATCACTAGTGTTTTTCGTATCACTAGGGTGGTGAAACACCAATAAGGATTCGAATGACCTGGAGGAATGGGCAATTTCAACTTTGCTGTTTTTGTATATTTTATCTGTTCCGTAGCTTCCTCGTCATAAGTGTGATTATAATCATGTTAGTGTTTGAGTGAATGATCCTTGGAGTTTCACCCGTTTTACGTGAAGTGGCGTGAAGAATGCGATATTCGCTGCGTTATGCAGTAGTCGTTTCACATCACTAGGGTGGAACTCCAGTGTAGTAGTTGTATTTTCATGTTTTCAGGATCCAAAGAAGAGAAGGAGAGGGAGGAGAGATTCCATTCTGCGGTAAGATTATTGAAATCGATCAACCGTTTCATAGGCGAGGGATATGTTGTAGTAACATTGGGACGCATAATAATGAAGTTTCACAACCCGTTTTACGTGAAGTGGCGTAAAACTCGGTGAAAAACGCGATATCCGCGGTTATATGCAGTAGTCGTGAAATATGTTTTCTCACTAGTGTTTTTATATCACGTTGTGAAACTCCAATAAAGAATATAAATAGAGCATTTATAATTTTGAAATCCATATTAGAATAGATTTATGTGTTTCACATCACTAGGGTGAATTGCTAGTGATATAAAGCTACCCTTTTATATCTATCGCATTCTTTCCTAAACGTTGTTATAGGAGTTCCACCCGTTTAACGTGAAGTGGCGTAATACTCCATGTGAAAAACGTTATATTCGCGGTATGAAGTGAATTGATAACACCTGACAAATGCCCCCGTTTCAGTAAACACTAGCAGCATTCACGTGTTTTACGCGTTATTCGCGCTCATATGCGTTTTCGCTAAGTGAATGTGGTTTTCATATCACTAGGATGAGCTCCATGTGCATATTGGGGAATATATTTCTCGCTAGGTCCAACGAGCGATGGACCCAAAGTATAAGTCGCCACGGAAACGTAGTAGATCGAGAGAAGATTCATCGGATGGGGAAAGCAGTGGTTCGGAACGTCGGCATAGTCGGCATCACCGCAAGGAGAAAAAGCGGAGGCATAAACATGAAAAAAAGTAGAGCGGAGCGATGCTGTTTCCCACAGTGGTGAAGTTGATATACTAGAGATAAGAAGAAACATCATCATCGTCGTCACCATCATCGTGAGAGGTCCGTATCGTCCAGTTCTGAAGAAGGGGAGGAGGAGGCACCTGTGGTGAAGGCTGAGCCGGACGAGGAGGATTCGGGGTAGGTATGGTAGGCGAACGAGGAGCAGTTTATCACGTGGAGGAACCTATAATGTTTTTGGGAAGAATTTCATGGAGTTTCACTCGTTTTACGCGAAGTGGCGTAAAACTGGGTGAAAAACGCGATAGTAGCGCTGATATGCAGAAGTCGTGGTATATGTTTCTGTTTCTTCGTCACGGGTGAAACTCCAATATACTTGTGAACGGTTTCGGCAGTGTGGGAGTAAACATGCACATGGTCAACTACATGTGTTGGTGATGACAATATGAAACTTTTTTGGGGAAATTGTTGCTGTTCATGTATGTGAGTGAGGAAACCCCCGAGCTCAGCTGAGGCAAGCGAACATATATCCCTAAACTGGATTTCAAAGTCTATAATAATAAATTTTTCAAAAAGTTCAAAATGTTTATAATAGAAATAGTGACATGCCGTGGATTAGATTTTTATGCATGAATTTGCGGTTCACCACCCTAGTGATATTATGGAAACACTAGTGAAAAATATATTTCACGACTACTGCGTATCACCGCGAATATCGCGTTTTTCACCGAGTTTTACGCCACTTTACGTAGAACGGGTGGAACTCTATTAATTCCAACATGGGGAACGTGAATATGCGGGTATATTTAATACCGTAATTTTCTCATCTATTCTCGACAGATACGAGTGGGTGGAAAAGAAAGTAGATGTGCCGTCTACGGTATTCCAACCAGCTGGGGGCAGACCGAATGAGGAGAGTAGTGAAGATGAGGACGAGGGCTTCGGGCCAAGGCCTATGCTGGCTAGCACTGATGCTTTGGGGGGTGTCAAACCTCATGGAGGAATCGAGTAAGTTGAATTTCGTGGCGCGCGAAATAATTTATGGGTGATTTAGTTATGGCAAGGCGTTGCGACCGGGTGAGGGTGAGGCTATGGCGAGTTATGTAGCGGAGGGACAGCGTATTCCACGAAGAGGTAGGATTGTTACTCGCTGAAAAATCAGAAAAAATGATGAAATTTCATGCAAATTGACATTCGCATCCAAAGTGTTTGATGTAAACGATTTGGAGGAATTATGGTAGACAAAATGCATTTATAAGACTACTGCTTTCCGTTGTGAATTTAGAGTTCAGGTGAGGTTGGAATGTCAACGGATGAGATAGAGAAAATGGAGTCCGTGGGTTACGTTATGTCCGGCAGTCGGCATAGGCGAATGAACGCTGTCCGTATTCGGAAGGAGAATCAGGTGAGTTGAGGTCTCCGGTTCGAATCCCGGTTGGGGCATATTTTAATGTTAGATTTATAGCGCTGAAGAAAAGCGAGCTCTGGCGCTGTATAAATTCGAGGAGAAGGCTAATCGAGAGGCTCAGATCACACAGGTGAGTATTCCGACTTTGCTCAGCAGTGTGGGAAAATGTATCGGCGACAGTATGAAAATTTTGAGGAAATTTTGGGAAATTCTTATTGGTTTCTCTCCCATAATTCGTGAGGAAAGTCCTACACTCGGCTGAGGAAAGCGAACATATATCCCTCCAACTTTGTAGCTGAGTGACTGTTGTTATGCGCTACATTGTAGACCTTCATGGACATGCTGAAGAAACAAAAAGAACAACTAGAGAAGGGAGGAGGACTTGTGGAGCCGACAGAGAGCAAGTTCACAAGTAGGGCGAACGGAGGTATATTCCGGGGTGATCGTTTTGTATGGTCAGGTAAAGGGGAAGAGAGTAAGTTTATGTAGTGTTAACGACGTAACATCATTATATTTCAACAGTTTTGTTGTTGTTGTGTCAACTAGTGCATTCATGAGGCGGGCTTAGAATGAAACGCGACTGCAGAGGAGGATGACATGGGGTGACGGTTTTGGAAAAACTTGATGTAGGGTATTGTCCCGCTGAGGACATCGATGCTAGGGAGAATAGAATGAAATGTGTGACTGTGAAGTAGATGGTCGGCGACCAGCTACTTTACAGGTACTTCGAGCCTGCGACCACTGGTCGTAGGTTCGAGTTGTCGATAGGGTATGCATCATTTCCCACTACCACGTGCATTTCGTTGCTGGGTTTTGTTCAGCTACCAGAGGCAAGTATTCGCCTTCAATATATGTCAAAGTTATCATATTTATCGCCCGTGATATCGAAGGAGGTTTTTCCCCGCGTGGGAAGCATTTTCGGGCATGATTTATACTTATGGGCACCCAGAGGGGGGCGATGCCCATTCTGCGAAACATGCGATACAATACGTCCAGGCAGACTATCCAAACCGAAACTAATCATACGATTACCCTGGCCTTATCTTGCCGTAACGGTGCGATTCGAGTGCTGCCGCTGTCAGCGGAGCTGGCACGCATGGGAACCTGCATATTTGGAAACCTGCCCGCTCGAAATTCAGGCGGAGCTCCCTTTCATCGCGACTAGAAGCCGTGGCTTGGACTTGAGCCTCATCGAGCTATTGAGGACTTACCTCTTGTCGAGTGGGGCCATATCTCAAGGAATAGGGTATATCAATTCGCAACTATCACGAGAATATCAACGGCGTGCGAAGGCTTATGATAAGAGATGGACTGAATCATTGCAGAACCCCTTCATGCAGGGGCAGACTCGAGCCAGAGCTCCGATACCACAACGAATCTGGCCTCTCAGTTATAGCTCGGTAGTGCGAGTGATGTTACTCGACTTCTGGCAACAAAAACCATATCTACTCCGGGAGTTGGCGACAGTCGTATCGTCGTCAAGTCTAGCCATAGACTACCAGCGCAAGATATCCAAACGCGTGATTGAATCTCGTGCTCTGGGTCAGGCCATGACGTGTGTTGGAGACTACAATATGATCCTTACGACAGTGATCGTTCCCACAACGAGATGTGAATATCTTAAAGATGCGTTGACCGAAGTATATGGAAGGCATCTGAGAGCTGGCGTGGACCATCCTACAGTGCTTTACACCGATGTTGGATGCTGTGCAGCATCCAGCGACGGCTCAGGAACCCTCCAAAAATACGTCCCTAGCGGAGTCAATATACGATTAGATCCGATGCATTGCATAATGCGAATGGTGAGAGCTAGTGATCAGTCGCACTTGCTCAAGAACAAGTTTGCTAAAGATTTGTCGAAAGCCTTCTTCGTCTGCAACTTGGAAGACGAGAGGGCCCTGCGAGCTGCTAGAGAGGCCTTGGGAATGACTGGAAGGATCCCCAAATCGGAGAGGTTGAAATTCGTCAGGAGGTCGGTGCCAGAGCCGAACGAACTCGATTCAAGGGTCGAACGGGTCATTCGTACATACCATTCCGTGGACGAATCGATGAAGCGTGAGTGGGAGGAAGAGTGCGCTTTGAAAAAGCTGACCGGACAGAGTGAGCCCTCCACACTTATGGCGGCTCCGCTCGGGTCACACTACCGACCGCTACTGGGCGAAACTTTCTGGCTAACCTATGAACATCAGCGTGTCCATCTGTTGGGCGGTTGTCTGACAGATTGCGCAGAAAGCATGATGAAGGTAGGGGTTACCAGATACCGGAACAGCTCGATAGAATTGGATCACTTTCGCTCCCTTCGGGGAACATCTAGAGTAGAATGTGTACATTCTCTCTACGATCGTGCATTCAAAAGCCTTACGCGCGTGTCTCGCTCGTTGTACGATCTGAAACTATTATGGACGATTCATGCGGCCAATCGTCGTGCAAGACTCCGTCTCGGCATGCGTGTCCCCGATGTTCACCAAACTCCGAGAGAGATTGAGCTTATGGGAGATGTCGCGAGGGAAATGTACCCAGATTTTCGATTGGTGGCACGTGATGCACCTCTTCCGATCGTGGGATTCGATTATTGCGCGTCACTAGACGAGATACCACCCGAGGAGGACATCCTCAGTGCGGAAGTGCCTTTGGCACAGCGAGGAGCGATCCTTGATGAGATTATGAACGACGAGCAGGACACAACCACCGACACGGAGAGTGCTGGATTTAGGTCCATTCTAGAGGGTGAAATCGACGGTGGCGATGGAGCAGAAGAGCCAGCGGGCGAATCTGATTCCGATGAGAGTACTGACTCCGATGAAGAGCCTTGTGGAGGACGAACTTTCGATCCTCTACCAGTGGCAACTAAGCGCCGTAAGTTCCTGAGATGGCGAACCAAGGCTCAGAGTGCAAGTTACTTCCGCATAGATCATGAGGTCGGTGGTGCGATGGAACGTGCATTCACTTCTCTCCGTTTGGAGTACCCCAGGGCAACTGCCGCCGAACTGTTGAAACTCTATACTCGTGATTATCTCATGAAAGAACGTGCGAATCATGAGATCGATGGCAGAAGACCGATATCTTATCATCCGACGTCCATCTTATACGTAGAGCAGTGGCTTTCAGGATACCGTAAGCGTAGCTCTTTCGCAGGATCGGCTGGAAGCTTCAATCTCAAGAGTATGGAAGCTTTCGGGAATCTCGAGAGATCACTCGCAGCTCAGTCTTCGAATAAATCCCCGACTGAGGCGGTGGTCGTGGTTCACGAGCACGCGACTTTGGACAGCGGACCTGCAGAGATAACAGCCAATGATCTACAGGATGAGTTAGAGACTCGGCCGCGTAAGCGAATGAGAATCAGCCCGGCCGAAGGCCCTGTGCAGCAAGCAATACAGACTCGAGCGCAAGATCAAGTGCCCCGGCAGTCTCCAAGGGAATTCAAGGGTCGGAAATGTAGGTTTTGCGGGAAAATACTCCGAAAAGGCTTCAACGAGCATATCTACGATGGGAGCACTCACGGATTATGTCCCTACCGTGATGCGGCTGCAGAAAACAAAAAGGATGAGGAGAAGAAATTGGAGGACGAGCGCGTTGAAGCTGCCATACAGCAGGCTTTGATGGCCGATACCTTGATGGGCGCAGACAAAACTGGTCGTAAATGTTCGAAGTGCCGAAGACCGTATAAATCATGGTTAGTTCGCAAAGGGCGCTCGTTGCATCACCAGCAGTTTCGAGCTCCAGTGGGCAACGATAAATATACACAAGTTATTTGGTGCCCACTCTTGGATGGTGAAGAGGAACTAGAAACTCTCCAGAACGAGCAGATCCAGAGGAAGCGCGAGCGCTGGCGGGAGGCAAACGAGAGGAAGAAGAACAAATGAATGTTTGGTTTGGTTTGCTGAATTCACTTCACTCATGTTGATGTCGTGTGCCACATCCTTGTATTGAGTTATCATAGAGGGAAGGTAAAAAAATCGGGCGTTATTGGCGCGGCGCGGTGTCGCGCTCTATTTCGAGCGCCCTGCAGTTCCAACACTCATTCAACCCTCATGGATGACTATACGACACAGGGATCGCAGTTTGTTATCCCTCTGTTAAGCAGAATGCGTTTTCATCCATGTTCCTTGCTTCTCTCCTCTCCCTTCCCCTTCCTCTCTCCCCTCTCCCTCTCTCCTTCCTCTTTTTCCTTTTTTCTCTCCTTCCTTTTCTTTTTTAATTTTTCCCCGCGCCCCGGCGCGGTTTTCCCCCTAGCCTAGTTCAGCTGGATAGAATGTCTGCCTACGGAGCAGATGGTCGTAGGTTCGAATCCTGCATCGGGTATTCTTTATGGTCGTCTTTGATATGCATTTTGTTGATCAGTTCCGTCTTAGAATATCCCCAATATTATATCAACCCTACTTTTACCCAATGATACCGTCAATTACTCTATCGTAGTTGGCAACGTCCGCCACAGATTATCCCACTGCCCACATGTTCCCAACAAAAAACGTTATTTCTTCATGAAAATTCAGTTAGTGAAGTAATGATTCGCGCCGTCAACATATTAAGATGAATACAGCTATAACTGATCTCTCACATCACAAAAGGCGCCTCGCAACGACATAGGATCATTTCCATCCGGTTACACTGCGATGGACAGCAAACACGTCGACCATCTGGACAGACATACATCCTGGCTCTCACTGGCGCGGACACAGTTCTCCGCATATCAGGAGAAAGCAAAGGGGATTCCAACTGAGGCGTCGCAGCTTCCTTCTCTTCCTCAACGACTAAGGCATGATGGTACTTCTTCTTTTGGAAGAACGGGAAGCAACAGAGCATCCACGCAGTAGCGCTCACAGCAGCGTCGGCCATCGCCTTGTCCTTCACATGATTGCCGTGACGGAACAAAAATACACCCGCGAGGATAACGGCCAGAGCCACCCACTCAGATGATGGGATTTCTGACGACCCAATGAGCGGCCACGGAATAAGCGATAATATAGCAGCTAGAGGAGCTGTCAGTTTCATGCACACGAATGTCAACAACGCTGAATGCTTCGCCACCAACGCGTAGACGCTGATGTTGTAAAATATATTCAACGACATGTAAATGATATACGTGCTAGTCGCATATTGACATGAACTGATATCTGTAGGCCTTTCAGCAACCAGACAGAAAAAGCCATCCTCCAGCCGCTGAGTGAAACCCAAAGGCTGTCGTAGCCATTCGATGCCACTCGACACTGGCAGGCTCCAACACAGTGAGAATACCGAGGCAGCAGAATTGACCACGAAAATATCGAGATCGTCGTGGTACTCTGCAGTGTAGCGACGAAATACCATTTCTTTGAGTGTGAAACTCATCGCAGTACACGCAGTTGAAAGGCAAACTAATGTGGCCATGGGTATGTTGGTGGAAGACAATCCTCCTTGTGAAAGTTGCATAAACGCTGTTGCTGAACCGAGCACCACCACGATGAGCCCTATGAGCTCTACTGCAACGTATTTTACACGCAGTAGAGAGGCACTCCATAACGCAGTGAAGGGAACCTGAGCATACACATTTGCAACTAACAGAAAAAATCTCAAATGCGTTGACTATGGAAAATCTAAGACTTCTCGTAAGTGCTCCAGTGGAACGACGTATTGCTATCAACACACGCAATCCACCACTTCTTAATATGATATTAGATATCAATAGATGATATCATTAATAAAATATTATTATAATAGAGTTTCACCCTTTTTTTCGTGAAGTGGCGGAAAAACGCGATATTGGCGGTGATATGCAGTAGTCGTGAAATATATTTTTCCGCTAGTGTTTTTCATATCACTAGGGTGGTGAAACTCTATTATATTATATTTATCACTCATTCGGCAAGTCTAGGCAAATACCGCAGCGAGATAAGTGGAAGAGTGTTTGCTTACACCCAACGAGACCGAGGGTTCAACGATCCGTACCAGCTTAATTGCAGTTTCACAAGTGATATGAAAAACATATTTCACTTCATACCGCGTTTTTCACATGGACGATTACTCCTTCACTCTTGTCAAACTGTGGGGTTCCACATGTAGTCTAGCGGAGCGATGCACATATGAGCGTCTGATCGATATTAGCTGTGGCGTACGCATGCGCATTCTGGTCTTGTGCACGCTGCTGCCGCATTCATCAGTTATGTCTCGACTGATACCGTATTGTGTTCATAGTGGGCATTCCCGAGTGAGCCACAACACATAGTCACGTAAAACGGGTGAAATTTACACAAAAAAGGGTCAAATTTCCCCAACGATTACCTGAGCTTGTAACATGAGTTGATAAACCATCACACTAACATATGGCTGGCCAATGAATTGTAGAATTTGCCCGAGCACATCGCAGAGGCCGGCTATGGCCAGGAGCCGCCATTGACCATCTCGTGACCATATGAATTTTATCTGAAATATAACACTAATTCGGTGACTAATAGTAAGTTTGGGAAAATACAACACCAAGTAAACGACAACAGTACAAGTAGTCTCGATGAAAGATTAAAAAAAATTTACGACATCGCTCCGCTAGGCAGGAAAACACTGGTTTGTGTGCATTTGGAAAATTTCAACGCCAAGGCAAAATTTTTTGTCGGAAAACTCTTATTTTTAACAAAATACCAACTATTGGGTTGAAAAATGAGAAACACAAAATAAGCGTTTTGGAGAATTATTCTCCAAAACGCTTATCTTATTTTTCTCACAAACAAAATACCGAATTTAGGCGGCCGATTCATTGATGGTATTCGCACGTGAAAACGACGTCTTCATAAATAAGAGTTCAACATGGAGTCGGAACAGCATTTTATACTAAGTTTCACATGGTAGATTATACGAGTCGCGAAAATCATGAACGAACGATTAAACAGAACTCACCGAGAATCACTGATGGATAGTATTCGCTCTACTACAGTGCGAAGGCTATTACCAAGTAGCCGCAATAAACCACCAAGTCGCGGACTTTCCCACTCATATGAGACAACGTATTGTAGTATATACTACTATCAGTATTACAGCAGGGATAAACTGTAAAGTAGAGTACGAAGCAAACAGTTA
>NW_003210480.1:138350-154646 GCF_000006405.1 Perkinsus marinus ATCC 50983
ACATCTTTATATGCGTGATTATTAAGAATTTTCGTTTAGCCGAAAAAATTCCCCCTGCGAGAGTTACCTGTTGCTTCGTAATGTACCCCATGATATACCGATACGTGCATGTTGAGGTATAAATCGTGAAGTAAACTATAGCATTCGCGATGGCCGTCACAAAACCAGAGTATGGTCCCAAGGGCTCTGCGCGAATCTTGCCCGCAACCACATCAGTTGATCTGAGGAGTTTACTCATTAATTAGAGGAGTTCATATACTAGTTGATTTGGAAATTTGCGGAAATTTCTTCAGAATTTTCACATTTTCACCAACACATGTAATCGACCATTTCCCATACTGAACTTCCTAACCTTAGAATGAGAACCTTACTGGTTAGAGACTTTCGATATACTCTGTGGAAAAAAGATATTCATCAGCAGCAACTGAGTCATTATACAACCCGTTAAAAATTCATAACGAAAAATCTCTTTTTGTATTAACTCGTGCCCGAGAGCATTCCAAGAACTTTGTAATAATTTCCGAAGACTTTGTAATAATTTCCGAAGACTTTGTAATAATTTCCAAAGACTTTGTAATAATTTCCAAAGACTTTGTAATAATTTCCAAAGACTTTGTAATAATTTCCAAAGACTTTGTAATAATTTCCAAAGACTTTGTAATAATTTCCGAAGACTTTGTAATAATTTCCAAAGACTGTAAAAAATTTCCAAAAACTTTGTAATAATTTCCAAAGACTTTGTAATAATTTCCAAAGACTTTGTAATAATTTCCAAAGACTTTGTAATAATTTCCGAAGACTTTGTAATAATTTCCAAAGACTGTAAAAAATTTCCAAAAACTTTGTAATTATTTCCAAAGACTGTAAAAAATTTCCAAAAACTTTGTAATTATTTCCAAAGACTTTGTGATAATTTTCAAAGTTTCTTACCCAGTGACAATGACAGCGAACATGAGTAAGGATATAACAAGCTGATCATGTCGGTATTGTTCTCCCTCTGTTACAGCTGCCTCCGTGGTCGTCGTCGGCCTTCCCACTGTTGGAGGCATCGTTGAATTACGCTGCAATGTGCTGGTCGATACCTTCCCACTGGGCGATGAATCATCCATATGGTAAAACACCCACTGAGAGGGATTACTGATAATTCTATGTCCTAGGGTAATACCTAGCGTGTTCACATTATTTTGCTGTGAAGGCATAATCGTGCGTGAAAAATTCACATTCTCAGGAGTCTGCGGTATCTTCTAATCACTGTATTACTCCATCTTACTACTTTTTTGTGGAAGCAGAATTATACAACACGGTAGATTATTGTCGCCAAACGGCGAGCGCAGAAGTGATGAGCACGCAAGTGCATAGCTAAATTTGCTAAGCGAACCAGTAGTCGTTCTGTTCTTTCATTTGAGTCTTTGAGGAAAGTGTTATGGTAGTATCATTATCATTTTGGTGCTTTTCCGTCCATGCCTGGTGCAAGACCGTAGGGTCTCTACGGATGAAGTCTACTATACCTGGTCAAGTGCTTGGGTTGGATCATGTGGTGAACTTACCTACGGGTGACGGTAATTTCCATCACGTGTTGAGTCTCGTTTGTGCAGCTACAGGCTTCACTTGGTTTCGAGCTACAAAAACCACAAGGTCTATCGAGACTACAAAAATCCTAGATAGCATCTTTAGTGATGCGTCTTTCCCTATCTGTCTCGTGGTGGATGGCGGATTTAATTCGACTCATTTCCGAGAGTGGTGTACTACTCGCCACATAATGGTTGCGACCCTTCCTCCACATCATCGGAGCTATGGAGGTTGGTTGGAACGTTGCCATCTACATCTGAGACAATATTTCGCTACTAAGCACGCGTCTGGTGAGGAGGTGAAAGAATGGCCATCATGGTTGGGTGACCTGCAGTTGGTTCACAGTCTTCCACACAGTCTTGAGGCGAGTAGTAAAAAAATCTCACAGTCTTCCCTGGTTTGGACTTTGGTCCTGCTGATTTATTCTATGGCCGTCGGTTACTGAGACCTTGGCGTACTGCATCATCCTCTACTGAGACAAATAAGGACGTGTTGCAAGGTGTTCGTCAATTATTATGTCCTGAAGAAGAGTCCTTTCTTGAAGACTTATACAGATGCCGATGTGAGGAAACTCGTTTACGCTTCGAGGAGTATAAGAGATTTTGGGAGGATGTGAAGGAAGTACAACAAGTAAGATTGAGTCGAAGAGTGAACAATCATTCTCTGAAGTCTCCTGAGTTTCCTGTCGGTAGTAAATGTCTCGTCTATTGTCCGGAGTCGAATCAGTCCAAGCATTCTTTGAAGTTCGCTGGTCCTTTCGAGATCGAAGAGATGGTTTCTGATTCACTCCGTAAGATTAAGTCCGCTGGTCAAGGTGGACATGGTATCAAGGATATATCACCGTTACAAAGTGTTCACAATCTCTATCCCTACTACACTCGTGATGATGACGAGATTCAATGTTGGGTACAGTGTGATCTGTGTGACAGGTGGATTCCTGTTACATCGTCTCTTTATGGTAGATTTTCTGCTGTAACTACTCGTTTCAGCTGTTGTCTAGCTGGTCTTACTTGTCGTGTGGCAATGTCGCCAAACGGCGAGCGCAGAAGTGATGAGCACGCAAGTGCATAGCTAAATTTGCTAAGCGAACCAGTAGTCGTTCTGTTCTTTCATTTGAGTCTTTGAGGAAAGTGTTATGGTAGTATCATTATCATTTTGGTGCTTTTCCGTCCATGCCTGGTGTTGCGCCGTGTGAACAAGGAACACAACAATATCAAGAACAAGGGACATCAGATGGACTGTTACATTATATCATCCTCTACTGAGCATTTACATGCATTTCTTGCATTTAGGTCAAATATACTGAGTAAAGTTTTCTTATCACATTCCGGCGATGTCGAGGGTCAAATGACTGCTATGCAAACACTAATCGAACCAATCGATTATTATCTACATAGAGACAAAGAGCGATGGGTGATAATGAAACTCGCAATGGGAGGAAGTCCAATGGGGACAAATTGCACAATGGCATTCCAGCGCTGGAACTAAACAGTTCATTGAGATGGAGTTCAATCATATGACCAGATAGCATTCACTGTACTGGGTTAATAAGAAATACTTGGTTCTATCAAGAGTGCCACTTGTATTGGATGAGTCCGAAGACAGTCCGTTGGATGAGTCCGTTTGGTTGCATCGCTCCGCGAAAGCTTAACGCTTCTTTGAATCGATCAGCTGATCGATTTGATGCAGCTTGGATTTCATTGGAGTTCCCTTCACACCAGGGTTTGGTCTTCTCCAACATGGCTCATAAGTCCAACCCCTATAAGAAGGCCCGTGCGGCCATGCGTTGGAAGTGGAAGAAGAAGCGTACTCGTCGTCTTCAGCGTAAGCGCCGGAAGATGCGTCAGCGTTCCAAGTAAACTCGTCTCTGAGTTCACTTGCCGCCCGCTGTTGTCGAGAAGCTGCTGATTCCCAAGGATAATGAGAGGTAATTCCATCTATTCTTGATTGTTCTTGTTCATTATCTTGCTATTTTCAGGTTGATAATAGCATCATTCGACTTGTCCAAGGCTGTCACCGCTACTTTTAACCACCCCGGTCTCAAAGAGTCTCTGTCGTCGTGGTGTTCTCAATTAAGTGTCTCTCTTCTACGGAGCGCCTTCTAGTGGGGATGAGGTTTCCTCAGTTCGCTGAGGAGGATATCTTTATTCCCAATGGAGAGCTCTGGAAATCTGTAAATTGATAAGATCATATGATGATAAAACACGACGGTCTTATGAACCCACTAGATGGGATCTGATTCCACTTATAACTCAGCTCACTCTGATAAGATCTGTTCCTCACGGCAATTCCGACACTTGAAGTTGGTCTGTTCACGTCAGTGACAAACTTCTCTATATTGCCAATATCGCATCGTTAGCTCAGCTGTCTGATCGGTCGTCATACTGGTACAGATCGTTCATTGCGCGATACACTTTAATGATTATTTTTCTCATTGGCAATTCCGACACTTGAAGTTGTTCTGCTCACGTCAGTGTAAAGCTTCTATTTACATTGCCAATATCGCCTCGTTAGCTCAGCTGTCTGATCGGTTTTCATACTGGTACAGATCGTTCATTGCGCGATACAACTTTCTATGGTCGTTTTCCGATGGCTTTTAACATCCCTCGTGTGAAGCGGTGAAATTCAGTAGCTGCAGCGGTACTCGCTGGGTATTGCCATCGCATAGAGAACATGCTGTCCTCTTAAGTGGGTTGATCGTATGCCAGGGCTCTCCACCGAAGCCGAAGTTTACGGCCGACTTTGTCGGTCTTTCTAGCGGCTTTGACTAGCAGCTCTGGACATCTCTATTCACTGACCTATAATGTTCTCGGGGAGAATCCATTTTGGGTTTTCGATATGGCTAGAAACGCATCCTACCATCGTTTCCCATGTAACTGTCTTCACATCAGGAACGTTTCTTGCTATGTTATAAAACCAAAGGTAGATGTATCTCTGTTACTAATCGCTGTCTCGTCTTGAGTGATGACTTAGATAGTCATATGCTTACAATAGGAAGCGTATAATTCTAGTTACTCGGTGTTGCGCTTTCCTTATCAATGGGTTTGTTGCTATGATGTGTATCGTACAGTCCAAGTGTCGCACTTTTCTCGTTGATTGGTTTGTTGTTACGATGCTCGTAAGTGCAACAAAGCACACTCTGTGGTGAGGGTGGTCGTCCTTCGTTACAATTCCCAACTTTGCCATGGGGAATTCCGATTCCTATACTCGGTGAGTTGAAAAGACTCACGGGGCTTCATATTTTCGAATCATTCCAAGGAGTACTAGGTCTTCGGTGCGAAGGGGCGGAGCTCGCTGAGCTTCCTATGAAGAATTCTGCGGGCTCTTATTGAAATTATTTCGGAGATTGGTGACTAAAAAACAAAAGGTTGTCGGGTGTTGGCTGGCGTCGTCGACGTGGCCGACCACTGTCTCCTTATAGAGACATGTGAGAAAAATGATCATCGTGGGATTTGATCCTGGGCCGTTCGGTTGAGAGTCGTGGTCCCTAACGTACTGAGCTAATAGTTCAACTCTTGTGCGAAGAACCGTTTCGTGAAAAATCAGCGGGCAAAGCAACAGCCACACTTTCGCTATATTTTTACGCTGATGAGCAGTGAACGGGGGACTGAATGATACCCTGTTTGTCTTCTGAATCGCCCTGGTCGGGTCGGAATTTTTGCTCACGCACGGTCGGTCGGACGCACGCACACGAGTGTTCGTGCGCAGTAACATAAGCTCCGCTCGCTTCGCTCGCTCCGCAATTTCATAAAAGTTGTTTCCGATAGTGAAATCTATAATTAGAATACACAACGTTGTAGATGCCAAATGCTTTGTGAAGACACGTGATAGAATTGATGGCTGTGTATGAGCATTCCGTAGAGACGGTTCATCAGAAATGGGTGGTATGGCGATCAAACTCATAAACAAGTGTGTCTATACTAGACCAGCTCACTCGATGCCGACAGACCTCGTATAGCCGTTGAAAGAATTTAATTTGTTCGTAATCAGTTCGGGTCCTATTCATCTTGCCGTAAACGTGATGGTCTGATGAACATATCTAGTGAACGAATAATGAGTAACTCGCTCTAGGACTTCGCGATAGAGATCTTGGCAATCTCGTGCACTTCTGTGTTTAAATTTCGAAATCTGCTGTACAGAGTGGTAAGGGCGAAATCGATTCTGTGGAACTATAAAAGAGAATAGTCAGTCCTTAATCATATGGTGTAGATGATCTCTTCGAGAGCGATCGGCGAGGTACAATTATGGTGATTGGTGACAGCGACCAACACAAAGCTTATAAAATGCTCGAGTGATCGATTTGATGCAGCTTGGATTCCATTGTAGTTCCCTTCACATCAGGGTTTGGTCTTCTCCAACATGGCTCATAAGTCCAACCCCTATAAGAAGGCCCGCGCGGCCATGCGTTGGAAGTGGAAGAAGAAGCGTACTCGTCGTCTTCAGCGTAAGCGCCGGAAGATGCGTCAGCGTTCCAAGTAAAGGATAACAGTCCAAGGTAAACCATCACTGGGAAAGTGTCTACTTTACATACGTTTTTGCTTTCAGATGCTGTGATGATGAAGATACTCGAGAAGAATTGTTACCCTCTGCCAATTGACGACTTTTGTGTCCCGCTTTTGCGGTCATAATAATAATCGCCCTCCCGTGCTTATGTGATGTGTATTGAGTTCGCAGTTAGGGAGGAGGAGATAACATAGTCCAGAATTAGCTAACCGTACTCGTCAGTTTGTGTGTATCGAATCGTCTATCAGTCGAGTTTCCTAATACAAACCATCATAGATGGCTAAAGTCACCTAATTTCTGTTTAGTAATCGAAAGCCATAGTAAGAATTATCATCTCTGTACATATCCTATTCACAAATCATCATCAAATATGCTCACTAAATATCACTCCTTCTCCTGATATTCGCTTGATATTATGCAAGCGATTCCGCGGTTCACAGAAGGAGTTCAGTCGAGATGGGGGTTGTATGCGGCGTCAAAACTGGGCCACCTGACAAACGGGTTCGCGGACAAACGCAACACATTCGATGGGTGAATGATTACACTCCAGATTTGCGATGGAATACGATCTGAAATGAATCGTGAAATAGAAAAATGATTCACTGCAGACCCATGGAATCGATGCCGGGGTCTTTAGCGCAGGGTGAAAGATGTGAAGTAGCGGACCAATAAGAAACAACTGACTCGATCACCTATCCAGCGATCATTCAGAACGAGAATTATTTGCAACCGATGGGGGCGTCCAAAGAGTGTAAGACGGTATTCGGTGAAGACCAAAGTCAAACGCGTCTACTGTATGGAAACCGAGTGCATCAATACTCAGAAAGACTTGGGCGGTCAGGTTTGAGCCTGAAGGATTTACAAAGCCCGTCGCCACCAAATAAGCTGGTATGGTATAGAGGTCATCGCTCATGGGCTTCACCACGAGGCTCTCGATTTCCAGGCGACCAATAGATTCACGAAGCCCAAGGTATCTCGTGTTTGGAATATTATAGTAAAGGGGAGCATAGACAGATTGGATCGTCATGCCTGTCCACATCCTATTGCGGATTCTAAGGTCAATAGTGCCTCTCACGCAGTGACGTGCTGCACTCTGTAGAGTTATTAAACCGCACCAGACGTGTTGATTCAAATTCAGTTTTTCCACTGAAAGCTGCAGAACCGATGTGGGGTGGTAGACCATAAGTAGCACGATGCAAATATAGTATAGGCCGCAAGCCAAGGACAGTCCAGGCAACAAAGCCCATACAGCTAGATGATACCAGAATCCCCTTTTTTTGTCAGCGATACCCTTGAGGATCCGCCACAACTTCAATGAGATCCTTCCAGATGGTGGCGGTCTTGACCATCGTAGAAATCCACTCGGAGTATCAGCAGAGTCATATTCAGCAATAACAGGTTTCATATCGGTGCGATGCAGAAACGGAGGTAGACGGCTTTAGAGCGTGAATCACGTGGCGTCACGTCTCGCGCCGTGTCACGGTTCAGGTAGGGACTTTATGGCTTGCGACAAGGCGAAGTTTGATCTCCATGTGAAACCGATTGGTAGCAATCGTTATCATAGCATATTCCATTTGTCAGCGAACCGCTCTGAAAATAGGTGCCACAACTGCCTCAGATGTTCAACACGTGCCGAGGTTGAACTCGTGCCCTTTCGCGTGACATTCTACACCGATATCGACTAGCACGAACTGACTGTATAATACACAAATTGCAGACGAAGTCGGGTTGAAATTAAAGACGATTCGAATTGATGCAGTTCAAATTGAATCTGTGACGTATCTCTATATGCGTCAGAGCAACGATGAGATGTTTGGCGTGTTCTTATCATCACAGATGAGTGCTAAAAATTGTCGTCTCGAGTACAGCGGAGCGAAGCGTTTCACGATGTACATAATCCTCACCGGCACCTACTGGGCGCGCGCCCCCAAGAAATTTCTTAGACCCAAAAAATATTAGTGTTCCCGAAAACTTGAAATCCGAAGGATTGTAATGTGATGTCACCAAATCTTTTTCTTCAAGACAATGGTTGATGGGTTCGAGAGATGATAAACTTCATGTGCTGGCGATAATATGGAAATTTCGAGGGAATTGTTAATTTCTGAACACGATCAGCCTCCTCAACGGAATTGCCGTGAACTCTCGTGTGCCGTGTGACGTTTCTATTTGTGCAGGGTGCACAAATATGGAATCTCAGCTCAAAGCTAGTTGATGATTTTATTAATATGATTGTAGATAAATTATCTACATTCCATCAACCCTTGCCTTGACTCTCTCAATGGTTAACACCGTTCGGCACGTTGCGTAAGCAGAGTATAAGTGCTTAACGCAACAGCAGTGTGGGAAAATATGCTCATGGTTGCCCACATATGTTGGTGACAATATGGAAATTCTGAGGAAAATTTCCGACATTTTTGCGGGTTCCTGTACATTTCTACCCTAGTTTGTATATAAACTCCTATAGTTAGTGAGGAAACTCCCAGGGTCAACTGAGGAAAGCGATCATATATTACAACACTGCGCAACAGAGGCGACGGTGCATAACTTTGTGCATGCGTGCACTGTATGTGATACTATCAATTTCGCTACAGTAGTGATATAGTGGCACTTATGAGGTTGACTCACGCAGCATACGGGTCAGCTACCTACAGTTGATGTCCTCACGTGAAAAGTTACTACTACGTCGAACTGGACGCTCTTAAATCGACGTACCGTTGTAATTGGAGTTTCTGTAGGGAGATCTTGGTACAAGAACTCGCTAGCCTCAAGAAATTGAAGATTTTGATAGTGATATGGTGATTGATAAAATGTAGGCGCAAAATTTGCCTAGTACGAATGATACTGCGTCGTGTTGAGTCTGGTTTACCACTGTACGGAAATGTTGCACACAAGTGTCTCTTCAGATTCTTATGATACTTGTCTTCCTCGCTAGCCTAGCATATACTTTATGATTACTGTATTAACCACTTGTTAATAACTCTTGTTGACTTATCTAACAACAAGTGATACCTGATGATGAAGCCAGTGAGTGGATGAAATGATGGTATTCTCCCATCGGTCAATATCAAATCTAACCTTGGTCGTGACCTGAACACATGTCACCTACGCCCATTAGATTACTCTCGTCATGTATGGGTCCATGTAAGTGATTCTGCGGCTGAACAGAAGTGTGAGCGCTTACAGCCAGACCTAGTTCGCTGAGTGAGACAGATTATGACGATTTCTTGTTTGGCTAGGTGTATCATATTTTGTGATAATGTAGTTTTCCAGTGGAGGAAAAACTGCATCGCAGTACTTCCATTGGTGAGACCTCGTCGGTGAATGCCTGCCCACATCGTGGGAATGCGGAATTCACGAATTTCTTGTTGTGGTTTTCGGCGAACTGCCCCTGCCGAACTCGCAGATCAGAGCTTTCAAAGATCTTCGCGTATGGCAGCCATAAGGTTCGAATGCTGGTGATGGAGAAAAGCCGTATATAGATTTACTCGCGTTCTTCACACGTGTGGTGAAATTTGCACAGGATCAACCACATGTGTTGGTGAGAATACGAAAACTCTGCAGAAATTTTGGAGAATGTCTGTTTGTTTCTTTCCACTCCTCGTAAATATTCGCTCCATTCGTGTATGAACTCATATGATTAGTGAGGAAACTATTGAGCTCAGCAGCTGAGGAAAACGAGCACATTTCGCAGCACTGTTTTTAACCCAATGTGCGAGCAATACACTCGATATACTAAATACGGTTGTTCACGAAAATGTTTAAGAAATTACTCCAACGGAGTGAAAATAGAGCATGCAAGAGCGCACGATGAACACACTAGTGTAATCGATCTCAGCGAGTTGTTCTCTTCACGATACCAATGTCTGACGCTATCGTAGATGCTGCTTCGGCGATGCAGTCAAAGAACACTGCTATCGACATACCATTTAAATTCAGGTTTGACTACTTACTACTTTGCTTACTTTTACTACTTTGACTACTTGAAGATTGCTATAGAAATGGAATGGAAATTTGCCCACCTCGCGCACTATTACTACTTAAAAATTTTTGAGAGGAAACGTCATATCACGGAGTTTTGATCGCTAGTTACAGTCAATGACTCATTCAGTTTTGGGAAATAGCGTTTCCCAGAGTTCTAAAACAGTGAGAAATATCTTATTTCTCATCACAGATTTCAAATATGTGAAGACATTTACATCGGGAAACTGATTGAAGAATGTGTTCTTAATCATGTGAAAAATTCAAAATTCTTCGATCACCATCATCATTACCTCAGCGACAAGGCCGAAGCCAGAGCAGAGTATCGCAATCGCCTTCTAGCTGAACATAACAGCGATGGTACCTCGCTGGCTCTCATCAAACGAGACGAGGCAGTCTTCGCTAATGCTGATGAGGAGTTCAACGGGGTGGGTCGACGCCGGGTGTAGCGCGAATAATTTCTAGAGAGAAATAAAATATGTCATCAAGTGTGGTGACGTACAGCCGTATGGGAGAATATACACATGGTCAACTTTGTGTACTGGAGTTTCACCCTAGTGATATGAAAAACGCTAGTGAGAAATATATCTCACGACTACTGCATATCACCGCGAGTATCGCGTTTTTCCTACCGAGTTTTACGCCACTTCGCGTGAAACGGGTGAAACTTCATTGAAGTTTCACACGTTTTACGTGAAGTAGTGACTTGTATTTTTCCGCGACCGATTACACAATTGTTTTCTGCGATGTGAAATATGTTTTTCACTAGGGTTTTTTATATCACGGGTGAAACTCCATTGGTGACAATTATGAAATTCAGGGTTTTTTTTTGTTGATTTTTTCTGAATTGTGTATATGTTCCTGTTCTCAGGGAAGGAAGAGCGTAGTGAGCATATATTTTTATATTGATGTACACGAAATTTTTTCTACAAAAATTTACCTCATTTCGTGGCGATGTGGGGAAAGTGCACATACGGTCAACTACATGTGGTGGTGACAATATGGAAAATTTGAGGAAATTTTAAGAAATTTTTATCGGTTTCTGTACACTTCTACTCCAATTCGTATATAAACTCCTATAATTAGTAAGGAAACTCCTGAACTCAGCTGAGGAAAGCGAATATATATGTTCCGAACTGGTTGTCGTATACTGTTGTCAATGTGTTGGGAATTTTTGGAAATTCTTATTCGTTTCTCTACACTTTTACTCCAATTCGTATATAAATTCCTATAATTAGTGGAGAAACTCCTGAACTCAGCTGAGGAAAGCGAACATATATGTTTCACCCGTGATATGGAAAAAACTAGAGAGAATATATTTCACAAACCACTGTTTATCGCGAATGCCCGGTTTTTCACCGAGTTTTGCACCACTTCGCGAGAAACGGGTTAAACTCCATCGGTTCTCGTATATTGTTGTTATCAGCGTTTGTTCATTCAGGAAATAGCAGCAGAAATTCTCGAACTCCCGAGCGGCACTCGCGTGCTTGATCTGCATTCTCAACTTCAGAAAATATCAGACGATTTCAATGACCTTGTTGATAATCTTCTAGATGAACGCGAAAAGGTGACCGTGATTATCTCCTCGAGTTTTGGTTGAAAATATTCCCAGGACTTTTTCCTGGCGTACCGAACTCATATGAATGCTGTGCAACGTGAGCTGGCTTCGTTGAAAAACTTGTCGGATTGTAAGGAAACAAGAGCTCGACGCTTGCAAAAGGTGTGCTGAATGCATCGTGCCTAGTATTAGATAATTGGTATCATCAGATACGGGTGTTGGAAAATGAACTGCAGTGGTTTACTTCTGAGGCCTTGAGGTAAATCAATATAAAACGTTATCGATTACGAACGCAAGTCGGCGAAAAGTCTGCATGGCTCTTACGAAAATAAAATAAGATTAAATGAGATTAAAAATGAAAGTGAACGAAATGATCCACACCAAGTATTCTACTCTCACTGAGAGCGTATTCCCATCACTATAGTTAGTCATACCTCGTGAGGACTTATCATTCCGAGAATCAGAATCGCTCTAGGAGCGATACCCACTCCCGTTATCTTGGTGATAATATGAAAATTCTGAGGAATTTTTGGAAAAATTTTACTTGATTCTACCACGATGCGTATGTGAACTTCTCTTGTTAGTGAGAAAACTCCTGAACTCAGGTGAGGAAAGCGAACGCATATTACAACACTGGAGTTCCACCCGTTTTACGTGAAGTGGCGTAAAACTCTGTGAAAACCGCGATATGTGCGGTGCTATGCAGTAGTCGTGAAATAGATTTTTCACTAGTGTTCTTCATATCACTAGGGTGGTGAAACTCCACTGTTGCATAGTACTTCGATGAATTTCGACCCAAAACTGTTATTTCCGTTAGGCTCGACGACATATGTACAAAACACCAGAAACGTCTTGACAAACTGCGCGATAACGTACAGGAGATAGAAGATGATCGTGTTTTCCTGGAAAGGGAAATCGCGCTCTCTAGAAAGGAGTTCAAGACATTAAAAGAAGCAGTTGATCGAGCACAGGTGAGCAGCAGTGTGAACCAAACCGTTATTTGAAGTAAGATTTTCAACGATTTCAATTTTCGGGAGTTCGAAAGTTAACTTTGAGTAATATCAACATGAATCGATTGACAACGTAATGTAGTGGTAGAATTCTCGAGTATCTATAATTACTAATAATATGGGATGAAAAAAATCATAGTTTGTGTCTCAACATTGAGAATTTAATACTGCAACGATGATGCACTACTTGGTTATTTCGAATCCAAGAACATTCGTTCCTATGCCTCAGAGAAGGACTGAAGATGACAGTGAAATGTCGTTGACGTCAAGCGAAGCATATACTGATGAGAATAGCAGGAAGATTGATGAGGAGTATCACAACACTGAACAGTGAGAACCTCGAATTGAAAGCTCACCAGATGACGGAATACACACCATACTGGAGTTACATTCGTGATGTGAAAAACACTAGTGAAAACGATATTCCATATTTCACTAGGCGAAAAACAATTGTGAAATCGGCCAAGGAAAAGTATAAGTTCTATAATTCACATGAAGTATTACACTACTTCCCGTGAAACGGTGAAACTTCACTAAATGGTTGTAGGAATCTCGATCCAGTCAAAGAAAGTGAAATACGACGACGATACGACAGAGTCATTGCGAACTTGAATAATCTCATTCAAAATGAAGCCGCGGCTGTTTGTCGACTTCGCGACTTCGCCGTAGATGAGAATTCAGCAGGCGCGCGAAGCCTGGAAGAGACCTTTGCACGATGTGTTGATGAGGTGAATCCTGGGTGGGAAAATATGCACGTAGTCGAATTCATGTGTAGGTAACATCTGTGAAAATTCTGAGGAAAGTCTCATTGGTTTCGGTACACTTCTACAAGAATTTGTATGTAAACTTCAATCATTAGTGAGAAAAGATCTGAGTGACTAAGCTAAGGAAAGCGAACATACTTTCCAACACTCGGGAATGTATTGGAAATGAAGTTGTCGGTCGTACCTAGAGTAGGAGCCTTTTTAGCCTCGACAGATAACGTCACCTAGGGTTTGATAACAAGGAAGAAGATGTTCCTAATGTGATGATGACATTTACATGGGGAACTGATTGAAAAATGTGTTCCTAGCCATCCGTGGAAAATTCACAATGAGATCCCCCCCGGGAACATCATGGATTCCTCAATTCCTCAATATTCAGATGAGGAAACAGATTATTAGGAGAAGGAGTGGTATCAGTGATGGAAGCCCAAAAGACGGTACGGCTATGCAATCGAATACCTTTATGGGTTTGGTGTCAGCTGAGTTGAGTTGGCTCACTGCTGGCGACCGAAAGCGACTCATCGAGGCGTTCTTGCTCGATAGAGAGGTGTACAGAGATAGGCGAGTATTTTTGACGTGTAGTGTGTGCGAGGTACTTGAATTCCTCCTTGCTGAGGTGCCTTGGTCGAGTGAAAGTGAAGGTGTGTTGTAGCATGATGATAATTAGTCATGTTTTCTTGTTGTTGATATGTCGTGTTTTGAAGGATAAGAAATGGATTCATGACGATTTGAGAAAACCAAAGACTGAGTCGCATTGACACTAATAACTCGGTTATAGTTGCAATTGTTGAGAGGCATGCTTGGGTTGATAGAGAGATTACTGTAAGGGCTGATGTCAAATGAATGTGAAGATTTTACGCATGTGAAATTATCTACCGTACAACAATCGACCGAGATGGTCGTGTAGCGGTATGGGAAGATATGCACATGGTCAACTGCATGTGTATGTGACACCTACGGAAATTGCGGAAATTCTTATTGGTTTCTGTACATTTTACACCTGAACTTGCATAATAACTTCTCAAATTAGTGAGGAATTTCCGGGGCTCAGCTGAGGAAAGCAAAGATATATTTCGACACTGTCGTGTAGTTGAAGGTGTTGAACGGTTTTGAAAGGCATTGCATGGTGCGTGCTAAGAATTCAAGTTACCAACGCTATAGAAAACGGGAGAGATGCTTACTTTTGACTTGGATAACAGCAGCAGTTGAGGCTGCGGCCAAGAAGCTGATGCCGGGAATCTGACGACGCCTTTGAGACTCAAAACGGAGTTTACTCACTCAAAGTTTGAGTGAGTAAACGTGACTATGTACAATGGAGTTTCACCACCCTAGTGATATGAAAACACTAGTGAAAAATATATTTCACGACTACTACATATCACCGCGAATATCGCGTTTCTCACAGAGGATTACGCCGCTCCGCGTAGAACGGGTGAAACTCCAATGTATTTCTCGCTAGGAAAGTTCAATCGATACCAGTAGTATATGCTAAGGAGCGAACGATCGCTAACTTGCATTGGGGACAGTCAACGTTATGCGCATGTCTCAACGTTGTCAGGGAGGGAAGTTGTGCTCACGTTGTGTGGTTTGAATTGGAGATTTCTGTCAATTAAAAAATGGAGTAATTCTGGGATAAAACAACACCGAAAGAATGTTGGTAGCGGATAACGTGGATTGAGATGTACGTTGAAGCACCCTGGGGTGAACAGTCATTCGTGTCGTCCTTTGCAAGTCGTACTGGAGTACTCGCCTTGTACAGTTGACTTTAAAATCGGCGCAAGATGCCTCATGCTAATCTAATGGGAAGGTATGAGACTTGGAACGTGGGTGGAGAACAACCAATGAGAGTCTTACAGCGAGGGACGTATCGGCCCCTTTTGTATAAATCGACAGGCGTGCGATGGAAACTGCCACAGCGTTTCACAGTACGTCGCTCAACGGTTTGAAACGATCGGGCAAGCGAGCTAGCCTTGCATATAATGTCAGTCAACTGTCTATTTAAACTCCTGCTACGTACTCCTGGGGTGGTGCATCCTTTTTTCGGATCTTTTTGCTTAATTCAGCTTGATCGTCCATCCCGTAATGATGCGTGTTCTCGTTGCCGCTACCGTCCTTGCCTGCAGCATGTCGCAGAGGACCACAGCTCCCGTGATTACGACTTTGAGCTCGAGTAATGCCAGCTCTTCGGCCACGTCGAAGTTCCCTGGAAAGCCTCCAAATGTTACTACCGTTGCTCCGACTACCATGGCTGTCAATTCGTCTGCAACTACGAGCACCACAGAGTCTTTGAGTGGTCAACCAGTTGTTATCAATCAGACATCAACCTCATCGACCTCTAGCCTTGCTTCTACTGCAATCGCAATGAACAGTACTGGTGGTCCGACTACTACCGCTTATCCGAAATCTATCGGAAATATTACGACGACCGGTTCTAGTACGGCGAGTAGGAGTAGACTTCGAGTGACGTCTGTCGCCCCATCGAGTATTCCGGAAGCGAAACCAATAAGCAGTACTCCGACTCCGTCAGCTGCTATGCGCATTTCTCCTTCTGAGCCATCTAGCAATACTTCGGTCGCTACCACAGTAGCGGCGCCTACGTCGATTGCCTCATCCGTGAAAGAATCTCATGTCGTTGCATGCCTCCTGATTTTGTCAATTTTGTCTTAAATGCTTGGTATGACCAATTGTCATTCGAGAGCTCCCGTTTTCTACAAGTATGCGACGATCACCGTCTGCTCCATTTTGTACTGATTATTCACTGCCCCCGAGGAAAAGCGTTCTGTTGACAATTTGGGTTGAGTGACGTTGTGATTGGTCAGTTCATTTCAACAGCTTCGTAATGCGCTTCTTCATTCCTATGTCTCTGGCTGCTGTGGTTGCTGCACAGACTAGTGAGGTTACTTCAACGTCGACT